>NW_025535551.1:5000-67500 GCF_020615455.1 Coregonus clupeaformis
GAGTCACACCTTTGTGGAAGCACCTGCTTTCAATATACAGTATTTTGTATCCCTCATTTACTCAAGTGTTTCCTTTATTTTGCCAGTTACCTGTAGGACACCCTGGTCAAAAATAGGTGAGGAGATGGGTGAGGAGGGGCGTGAGGAGGGGCGTGTGGAGAGGGGTGAGGCGATGGGGGGGTGAGGAGCAGGCAGTATGGAGAGGTGAACAGTGTCTGGTTTCTCCTCTCTCTCTCGGGGCATAGTGAAACACTGTGTCACATGTCACAGAGAGTAGTAGTAGTAGTGGTTGTAAGTCACGTGTCACAGAGAGAGTAGTAGTAGTGGTTGTAAGTAGTACAGTACCAGGAATAGTTAGATGAGGTATTCAGTAATCAGAGCTCTCCCTCTCTCTCTCTCTCTCTCTCTCTCTCTGGCTGTCTATCTCTCAGCATCGGTCTCTCTCTTCATATCTTCTGCTCTGCTTAGTCCCCTGCCTGTCTCTCTTCGTGTGTGTGTGTGTCTGTCTCTGTCTGTGTTGTTGTGTGTCTGTGTGTCTCTCTTGTGTCTCTCTGTGTGTGTGTGTGTCTGTGTGTGTGTGTGTCTGTGTGTGTGTGTGTGTGTGTGTCGTGTTGTTGTCTGTGTGTGTGTGTGTGTATGTGTGTGTGTGTGTGTGTGTGTGATGTGTGTGTGTGTGTGTGTGTGTGTGTGTGTGTGTGTGGTGTAGCTGCTAGCATATGGCCTCCAGATATAAACAGTGCCCTGTCAGAGGGCTTGTTGAGTGGGGTGAGGAGCGGGGTGTTTCTCACAATAGATACCACTGGGACTGAACCAGGCCCAGGTTTGTATATTGTGTGGTGTGTGTGTGTGTATGTGTGTATGTGTATTTTGCCCGTGTGTATGTATGGTGTGTGTGTGTGTAGGCGGTGTGTGTGTGTGTATGGGTGTGTGTGTATGTGTGCTGTGTGTGTGTATGGTGTGTGTGTATGGTGTGTGTGTACGGTGTGTGTGTATGGTGTGTGTGTGTGTATGGGTGTGTGTGTGTATGGGGTGTGTGTATGCGGTGTGTGTGTGTGTACGTGTGTGTGTGTATGGGTGTGTGTACGTGTGTGTGTGTGTGTGTGTGTGGGACGCTAGGTCGCTCAGTCCCATGTCAAGAGTCTCATGTATGTGAAGTATTTGCTCCGTCAGTCTGCACTCTGACCCCTCCTTGAAAGGTGAATTCCATCCCATTGGCTTGTTTTTCTGGAAATCACATGATGTCACCTGCATGGAATTGATGACAAAATCGTGTTGGGACGTTTTTGTTAAGAAATGCACTAGCAGAATGGAGCAGTACGATACCCTTGCATTGTGCAATACTTTTCAACAATAAATGTACACTTCTTAGAATGAATAAACATTTGTGATTACCATTGAACGATAATGACGTTTCACCCCCAAATCATTGCTAATTGAACAGTGATATAATCACATAAGGGTCTCCTAGCCAGACCGTCCAATCAAATCAATCAAATCTTGGGGTCATGATATCTTGGGGCCGTTTGACCTAGTCTTCAATACGTGAGAGAGTTTGACAGTTTGCCATCTCTTGCTATGGTTCCTGTGTTCCCCACAGCCTCCCAGCTGGTCTCAGACCATCAGACCACAGAGAGCCCAGTGGTCACAGGTCTCAGACCATCAGACCACAGAGAGCCCAGTGGTCACAGGTCTCAGACCATCAGACCAGAGAGAGCCCAGTGGTCACAGGTCTCAGACCATCAGACCAGAGAGAGAGCCCAGTGGTCACAGGTCTCAGACCATCAGACCAGAGAGAGAGCCCAGTGGTCACAGGTCTCAGACCATCAGACCAGAGAGAGAGCCCAGTGGTCACAGGTCTCAGACCACAGAGAGAGAGCCCAGTGGTCACAGGTCTCATACCACAGAGAGAGAGCCCAGTGGTCACAGGTCTCATACCATCAGACCACAGAGAGAGCCCAGTGGTCACAGGTCTCAGACCATCAGACCGAGAGAGCCCAGTGGTCACAGGTCTCATAATCAGACCACAGAGAGAGCCCAGTGGTCACAGGTCTCATACCATCAGACCACAGAGAGAGCCCAGTGGTCACAGGTCTCATACCATCAGACCACAGAGAGAGCCCAGTGGTCACAGGTTTCATACCATCAGACCACAGAGAGAGCCCAGTGGTCACAGGTCGCATACCATCAGACCACAGAGAGAGAGCCCAGTGGTCACAGGTCTCATACCATCAGACCACAGAGAGAGCCCAGTGGTCACAGGTCTCATACCATCAGACCACAGAGAGAGCCCAGTGGTCACAGGTCTCATACCATCAGACCAGCGAGAGCCCAGTGGTCACAGGTCTCAGACCAGAGAGAGAGCCCAGTGGTCACAGGTCTCATACCATCAGACCAGAGAGAGAGCCCAGTGGTCACAGGTCTCAGACCATCAGACCACAGAGAGAGCCCAGTGGTCAAACACACCAGGGGTCAATACAGAGCCAGCCAACACACAGTGTCTCCGGCCCAAAATCCCTATCCCCTATGTAGTGCACTACGTTTGAACAGGGCCCATAGGGTTCCCATAGGACTCTGGTGAAAAGTAGTGCACTAGGGAATAGGGTGCAGTTTGGGACTGGACCAGTATAGTATGAGCCAGTAGAGCAGGTCTGAGAGATGAGAGGGAGATATTGGGTCAGACATGGAGGGAGGGAGGGAGGGAGGGAGGGAGATGTTTGGTCAGACAGGGAGGGAGGGAGGGAGGGAGATGTTTGGTCAGACAGGGAGGGAGGGAGGGAGGGAGATGTTGGGTCAGACAGGGAGGGAGGGAGGGAGATGTTGGGTCAGACAGACAGGGAGGGAGATGTTGGGTCAGACGGGGAGGGAGATATTGGGTCAGATAGGGAGGGAGATATTGGGTCAGACAGGGAGGGAGGGAGATGTTGGGTCAGACAGGGAGGGAGGGAGATGTTGGGTCAGACAGGGAGGGAGGGAGATGTTGGGTCAGACAGGGAGGGAGGGAGATGTTGGGTCAGACAGGGAGGGAGGGAGATGTTGGGTCAGACAGGGAGGGAGGGAGATGTTGGGTCAGACAGGGAGGGAGGGAGATGTTGGGTCAGACAGGGAGGGAGGGAGATGTTGGGTCAGACAGGGAGGGAGGGAGATGTTGGGTCAGACAGGGAGGGAGGGAGATGTTGGGTCAGACAGGGAGGGAGATATTGGGTCAGACATGGAGGGAGGGAGATGTTGGGTCAGACAGGGAGGGAGGGAGATGTTGGGTCAGACAGACAGGGAGGGAGGGAGATGTTGGGTCAGACAGGGAGGGAGGGAGATTTTGGGTCAGACAGGGAGGGAGGGAGATGTTGGGTCAGACATACAGGGAGGGAGATGTTGGGTCAGACAGACAGGGAGGGAGGGAGGGAGATGTTGGGTCAGACAGACAGGGAGGGAGGGAGATGTTGGGTCAGACAGGGAGGGAGGGAGATGTTGGGTCAGACAGACAGGGAGGGAGGGAGATGTTGGGTCAGACAGGGAGGGAGGGAGATTTTGGGTCAGACAGGGAGGGAGGGGAGATGTTGGGTCAGACATACAGGGAGGGAGATGTTGGGTCAGACAGACAGGGAGGGAGGGAGGGAGATGTTGGGTCAGACAGGGAGGGAGGGAGGGAGATGTTGGGTCAGACAGGGAGGGAGATATTGGGTCAGACAGGGAGGGAGATGTTGGGTCAGACAGGGAGGGAGGGAGATGTTGGGTCAGACAGGGAGGGAGGGAGATGTTGGGTCAGACAGGGAGGGAGGGAGATGTTGTGTCAGACAGGGAGGGAGATATTGGGTCAGACAGGGAGGGAGGGAGATGTTGGGTCAGACAGGGAGGGAGGGAGATGTTGGGTCAGACAGACAGGGAGGGAGATGTTGGGTCAGACAGGGGGGGAGATGTTGGGTCAGACAGACAGGGAGGGAGATGTTGGGTCAGACAGGGAGGGAGATGTTGGGTCAGACAGACAGGGAGGGAGATGTTGGGTCAGACAGGGAGGGAGGGAGATGTTGGGTCAGACAGACAGGGAGGGAGATGTTGGGTCAGACAGGGAGGGAGATGTTGGGTCAGACAGACAGGGAGGGAGATGTTGGGTTAGACAGGGAGGGAGGGAGATGTTGGGTCAGACAGGGAGGGAGATATTGGGTCAGACAGGGAGGGAGGGAGATGTTGGGTCAGACAGGGAGGGAGATGTTGGGTCAGACAGGGAGGGAGGGAGATGTTGGGTCAGACAGGGAGGGAGGAGATGTTGGGTCAGACAGGGAGGGGAGGGAGATGTTGGGTCAGACAGGGAGGGGAGGGAGATGTTGGGTCAGACAGGAAGGGAGGGAGGGAGATGTTGGGTCAGACAGGGAGGGAGGGAGGGAGATGTTGGGTCAGACAGGGAGGGAGGGAGATGTTGGGTCAGACAGGGAGGGAGGGAGGGAGATGTTGGGTCAGACAGGGAGGGAGGGAGATGTTGGGTCAGACAGGGAGGGAGGGAGATGTTGGGTCAGACAGGGAGGGAGGGAGATGTTGGGTCAGACAGGGAGGGAGGGAGGGAGATGTTGGGTCAGACAGGGAGGGAGGGAGATGTTGGGTCAGACAGGGAGGGAGGGAGATGTTGGGTCAGACAGGGAGGGGGAGGGAGATGTTGGGTCAGACAGGGAGGGAGGGAGATGTTGGGTCAGACAGGGAGGGAGGGAGATATTGGGTCAGACAGGGAGGGAGGGAGATGTTGGGTCAGACAGGGAGGGAGGGAGGGAGATGTTGGGTCAGACAGACAGGGAGGGAGATGTTGGGTCAGACAGGGAGGGAGGGAGGGAGATGTTGGGTCAGACAGGGAGGGAGGGAGGGAGATGTTGGGTCAGACAGACAGGGAGGGAGGGAGGGAGATGTTGGGTCAGACAGGGAGGGAGGGAGATATTGGGTCAGACAGGGAGGGAGGGAGATGTTGGGTCAGACAGGGAGGGAGGGAGGGAGATGTTGGGTCAGACAGGGAGGGAGGGAGATGTTGGGTCAGACAGGGAGGAGGAGGGAGGGAGATGTTGGGTCAGACAGGGAGGGAGGGAGATTTTGGGTCAGACAGGGAGGGAGGGAGATGTTGGGTCAGACAGGGAGGGAGGGAGGGAGATTTTGGGTCAGACAGGGAGGGAGGGAGATGTTGGGTCAGACAGGGAGGGAGATATTGGGTCAGACAGGGAGGGAGATGTTGGGTCAGACAGGGAGGGAGGGAGATGTTGGGTCAGACAGGGAGGGAGGAAGATGTTGGGTCAGACAGGGAGGGAGGGAGATGTTGGGTCAGACAGGGAGGGAGGGAGATGTTGGGTCAGACAGGGAGGGAGATGTTGGGTCAGACAGGGAGGGAGATGTTGGGTCAGACAGGGAGGGAGGGAGATGTTGGGTCAGACAGACAGGGAGGGAGATGTTGGGTCAGACAGGGAGGGAGGGAGATGTTGGGTCAGACAGGGAGGGAGGGAGGGAGATGTTGGGTCAGACAGGGAGGGAGGGAGATATTGGGTCAGACAGGGAGGGAGGGAGATGTTGGGTCAGACAGGGAGGGAGGGAGATATTGGGTCAGACAGGGAGGGAGGGAGATTTTGGGTCAGACAGGGAGGGAGGGAGATGTTGGGTCAGACAGGGAGGGAGGGAGATGTTGGGTCAGACAGGGAGGGAGGGAGATGTTGGGTCAGACAGGGAGGGAGATGTTGGGTCAGACAGGGAGGGAGGGAGATGTTGGGTCAGACAGGGAGGGAGGGAGATATTGGGTCAGACAGGGAGGGAGGGAGATGTTGGGTCAGACAGGGAGGGAGGGAGATGTTGGGTCAGACAGGGAGGGAGATGTTGGGTCAGACAGGGAGGGAGGGAGATATTGGGTCAGACAGGGAGGGAGGGAGATATTGGGTCAGACAGGGAGGGAGGGAGATGTTGGGTCAGACAGACAGGGAGGGAGATGTTGGGTCAGACAGGGAGGGAGGGAGGGAGATGTTGGGTCAGACAGGGAGGGAGGGAGATATTGGGTCAGACAGGGAGGGAGGGAGATGTTGGGTCAGACAGGGAGGGAGGGAGGGAGATGTTGGGTCAGACAGGGAGGGAGGGAGATGTTGGGTCAGACAGACAGGGAGGGAGGGAGGGAGATGTTGGGTCAGACAGGGAGGGAGGGAGATTTTGGGTCAGACAGGGAGGGAGGGAGATGTTGGGTCAGACAGGGAGGGAGGGAGGGAGGGAGATTTTGGGTCAGACAGGGAGGGAGGGAGATGTTGGGTCAGACAGGGAGGGAGGGAGATGTTGGGTCAGACAGGGAGGGAGGGAGATGTTGGGACAGACAGGGAGGGAGGGAGATGTTGGGTCAGACAGGGAGGGAGGGAGATGTTGGGTCAGACAGGGAGGGAGGGAGGGAGATGTTGGGTCAGACAGGGAGGGAGGGAGATGTTGGGTCAGACAGGGAGGGAGGGAGATATTGGGTCAGACAGGGAGGGAGGGAGGGAGATATTGGGTCAGACAGGGAGGGAGGGAGATGTTGGGTCAGACAGGGAGGGAGGGAGATGTTGGGTCAGACAGACAGGGAGGGAGATGTTGGGTCAGACAGGGAGGGAGGGAGATGTTGGGTCAGACAGGGAGGGAGGGAGATATTGGGTCAGACAGGGAGGGAGGGAGATGTTGGGTCAGACAGGGAGGGAGGGAGATGTTGGGTCAGACAGGGAGGGAGGGAGATGTTGGGTCAGACAGGGAGGGAGGGAGATGTTGGGTCAGACAGGGAGGGAGGGAGATGTTGGGTCAGACAGACAGGGAGTGAGGGAGATGTTGGGTCAGACAGACAGGGAGGGAGATGTTGGGTCAGACAGACAGGGAGGGAGATGTTGGGTCAGACAGGGAGGGAGGGAGATGTTGGGTCAGACAGACAGGGAGGGAGGGAGATGTTGGGTCAGACAGACAGGGAGGGAGATGTTGGGTCAGACAGGGAGGGAGATGTTGGGTCAGACAGGGAGGGAGGGAGATGTTGGGTCAGACAGGGAGGGAGGGAGATGTTGGGTCAGACAGGGAGGGAGGGAGATGTTGGGTCAGACAGGGAGGGAGGGAGATGTTGGGTCAGACAGACAGGGAGGGAGATGTTGGGTCAGACAGGGAGGGAGGGAGATGTTGGGTCAGACAGACAGGGAGGGAGATGTTGGGTCAGACAGGGAGGGAGGGAGATGTTGGGTCAGACAGACAGGGAGGGAGATGTTGGGTCAGACAGGGAGGGAGGGAGATGTTGGGTCAGACAGGGAGGGAGGGAGATATTGGGTCAGACAGGGAGGGAGGGAGATGTTGGGTCAGACAGGGCGGGAGGGAGATGTTGGGTCAGACAGGGAGGGAGATGTTGGGTCAGACAGGGAGGGAGGGAGATGTTGGGTCAGACAGGGAGGGAGGGAGATGTTGGGTCAGACAGGGAGGGAGGGAGATGTTGGGTCAGACAGGGAGGGAGGGAGATGTTGGGTCAGACAGGGAGGGAGGGAGATGTTGGGTCAGACAGGGAGGGAGGGAGGGAGGGAGATATTGGGTCAGACAGGGAGGGAGGGAGGGAGATGTTGGGTCAGACAGGGAGGGAGGGAGATATTGGGTCAGACAGGGAGGGAGGGAGATATTGGGTCAGACAGGGAGGGAGGGAGATGTTGGGTCAGACAGGGAGGGAGGGAGATGTTGGGTCAGACAGGGAGGGAGGGAGATGTTGGGTCAGACAGGGAGGGAGGGAGATGTTGGGTCAGACAGACAGGGAGGGAGGGAGATGTTGGGTCAGACAGACAGGGAGGGAGGGAGATGTTGGGTCAGACAGACAGGGAGGGAGGGAGATGTTGGGTCAGACAGGGAGGGAGGGAGATGTTGGGTCAGACAGACAGGGAGGGAGGGAGATGTTGGGTCAGACAGACAGGGAGGGAGGGAGATGTTGGGTCAGACAGGGAGGGAGGGAGGGAGATATTGGGTCAGACAGGGAGGGAGGGAGGGAGATGTTGGGTCAGACAGGGAGGGAGGGAGATGTTGGGTCAGACAGACAGGGAGGGAGGGAGATGTTGGGTCAGACAGACAGGGAGGGAGGGAGATGTTGGGTCAGACAGGGAGGGAGGGAGATGTTGGGTCAGACAGGGAGGGAGGGAGATGTTGGGTCAGACAGGGAGGGAGGGAGATGTTGGGTCAGACATGGTGTTTTTCCTGAGATGTGTGCGTAGGGGGATCAGGGTGGTAGCGATTGATCTCTCTGCCACCCTCGCCAACTGGACTCAGCCTGACCCCGACTCTGAAGCCCAGAACATGATGCTAGGTGCTGTTCCAGTCTGTTGGCAACCCCGTACCAGGACCACATACGCTCACACACACACACACTGAGTGATCTGAGTGGTCTGATTCACAGGGCCGTGGTCGGGGGCCCGGGGCCGAGGGCCTCCCCCTCTGTCTTTCCCAGCGGGGGCGATATTCAGCGCCTCCCCGTCAGAAACAGCACCCAAGTGACAGAACACAGGGAAAGTGCACATTGGGTATTTACGGATCCCTGACCTCCCGCCCGACCCGATTGAGGAATGTTAGGGTTGCTGGTGCTGTGCCCTTCCCCTCTCTGAGACACAATATCACTGTACATCAGGGTCGTATTCATTAGGCACCAAACAAAAGAAAACGGACTGAAATGGGGAGGGACTACCTGAACTTTTTTTTCCAGTTTTCCATTGCAAAGCGTTTCACTATGGTGTGCTCTAATTAATATGACCCACAGTAGAGATACAAGACTGTGGCAATACAGTGATAGCCTTAGTTCATGTTCAGTCAGACACGTTTAATGCTCTGTGGATGGTCCTCTGTGGATGGTCCTCTGTGGATGGTCCTCTGTGGATGGTCCTCTGTGGATGGTCCTCTGTGGATGGTCCTCTGTGGATGGTCCTCTGTGGATGGTCCTCTGTGGATGGTGCTCTGTGAATGGTCCTCTGTGGATGGTCCTCTGTGGATGGTCCTCTGTGGATGGTCCTCTGTGGATGGTCCTCTGTGGATGGTGCTCTGTGGATGGTCCTCTGTGGATGGTCCTCTGTGGATGGTCCTCTGTGGATGGTCCTCTGTGGATGGTCCTCTGTGGATGGTGCTCTGTGAATGGTCCTCTGTGGATGGTCCTCTGTGGATGGTGCTCTGTGGATGGTCCTCTGTGGATGGTCCTCTGTGGATGGTCCTCTGTGAATGGTGCTCTGTGGATGGTCCTCTGTGGATGGTGCTCTGTGGATGGTCCTCTGTGGATGGTCCTCTGTGGATGGTGCTCTGTGGATGGTCCTCTGTGGATGGTAATCTGTGGATGGTCCTCTGTGGATGGTAATCTGTAGATGGTGCTCTGTGGATGGTAATCTGTGGATGGTAATCTGTGGATGGTGCTCTGTGGATGGTAATCTGTGGATGGTGCTCTGTGGATGGTAATCTGTGGATGGTCCTCTGTGGGTGGTAATCTGTGGATGGTGCTCTGTGGATGGTAATCTGTGGATGGTAATCTGTGGATGGTGCTCTGTGGATGGTGCTCTGTGGATGGTAATCTGTGGATGGTAATCTGTGGATGGTGCTCTGTGGATGGTAATCTGTGGATGGTGCTCTGTGGATGGTGCTCTGTGGATGGTCCTCTGTAGATATGTTGATGACTGAAGGGAGGTCACAGTAGTGTACAGTGAAAGTCCTGGGTCAAGTTGTAGTGGTGGAACACATGTTGATGACAGTACTGAACAGAGACTGTCAATGTAGACACAGTCCAACTCATGTTGTAATATATTAACACATGTTGATTGTCCTGCAGATGGGCACCTTGGCTTGATGCCGCCATGTCACAAAACATGCACACAAACCAATGCCAGATTTTATTGAGATGTTTTGCTTTCATGGTGGCAGATGATGTTGAAACCATCTTTGTTGGTTCCCATGTCTCTGCACCATTCTGAAGGCTGATTTTCTTTCCTATGGACATCTGTATTGGCATGGATACATGCCTGGAAGGTTGATTCAATCTGATTCCTTTTGTAGAAAGAAATCAAAGTTTGCATAACTACTGCTATCTTTCCATCTCCAATTGAATTTGTCTGGTGTATTTGTCATGTAAATATCAATTGAATATGTATATCTGGTGCATTCTTCCATTGCAGCGAGCCAAGCGTTGACGGATTGGCTTCACATGGATGGAATGCGTCCCAAATGGGACCCTATTCCCTATATAGTGCACTACTTTTGGGGCCTGGTCAAAAGTAGTGCACTATTTAGGGAATAGGGTGCCATTTGGAACAGAGACATCCTGTTATCTGAGTAGCAGATGATGAGGAGGAAAACCTTGACAGAGGTTCAATCTCATGGACATTGGACCCTAGAATCCTCTTCCAGTGAATCACCTGGCACCTAATAGAATCTCCCCATCTATCGGCCCTTCATTGTTTCACAGCAAAATGAGCTCCACATGACAAGAAAGAAACATAAAAATGCATCATTTCATCTCTCTTTTTTTTGTGTTCCCTTCTCTTCACAGACGTCTTGCAGGCAACGATTTGACGCACTTTCCCAAAGGAGCATTCTCCGGCCTCTTCAATCTCAAAGTGCTGTAAGTAAACCTCTCCTACCGTGTCTTTCAACCATCTTTCACCCACCTCTTCCAAGGTGCGGACATCTTGTGGTGAGTCAATAGGTTCCAGGTCTCTCTCTCTCTCTCTGTCTCTCTCTCTGTCTCTCTCTCTCTCACTCACTCTGTCTCTCTCTCTCTGTCTCCGTCTCAAACCAGAGGCGATTATCTCTGTTTTCTCAGCAGAAGTGTTTTTACTGTGAGTTGACCTGAAGGTCATTGTTTCTCCTGCTACCTCTCAGTCTCCCCAGAAAGAGCCTTGGACAGGGATCAGATGATTCGCAGGAATCTTTAATTATGAAAATGTGCTGGTAATTTATAGTAATTGGTGTTAAAAGGGGTTAGTCTTAGGAAAGTATTGGAAAGCAATTTTGCCACTTTGAGAAAATTGCCTGAGAAGTGCTTTGTGGATGGATCGCCCTGTAAGGCCCTGGCTGTATCCCAAATGGCACCCTATTCCCTATATAGTGCACTACTCGTCAAAAGTAATGCACTATATAGGGGATAGGGTGCCTTTAGGAACAAAACCCAGTTCTACCTACAGCAGATAGGAGCTTCAGGGAGTTTCAGCTTCATGCTTCAGCCTTGTAGCCTCCCTGTCTGTCATGAAACCTCAAGGCATTCTGGAGATGAAAGGAGGGAGATCTGGGAAGGGGGGAGATCTGGGAAGGTGGGAGGAAAGGAGGGAGATCTGGGAAGGAGGGAGATCTGGGAAGGAGGAAGGAAAGGAGGGAGATCTGGGAAGAGGGAGATCTGGGAAGGTGGGAGGAAAGGAGGGAGATCTGGGAAGGAGGAAGGAAAGGAGGGAGATCTGGGAAGGAGGAAGGAAAGGAGGGAGATCTGGGAAGAGGGAGACCTGGGAAGGAGGGAGGAAAGGAGGGAGATCTGGGAAGGAGGGAGATCTGGGAAGGTGGGAGGAAAGGAGGGAGATCTGGGAAGAGGGAGATCTGGGAAGAGGGAGAAAGAAAGGGAGATCTGGGAAGAGGGAGGAAAGGAGGGAGATCTGGGAAGAGGGAGGAAAGGAGGGAGATCTGGGAAGGATGGAGGAAAGGAGGGAGATCTGGGAAGAGGGAGAAAGAAAGGGAGATCTGGGAAGGAGGGAGGAAAGGAGGGAGATCTGGGAAGAGGGAGAAAGAAAGGGAGATCTGGGAAGAGGGAGGAAAGGAGGGAGATCTGGGAAGGAGGGAGGACAGGAGGGAGATCTGGGAAGGAGGGAGGAAAGGAGGGAGATCTGGGAAGGAGGGAGGAAAGGAGGGAGATCTGGGAAGAGGGAGGATTCAGGGTGATACATCTCCATCAACATGTCAGTGCTACCCAGCTCTCTCTCTCTCTCTCTCTTTCTCTCTCTCTCTCTCTCTCTCTCTCTCTCTCTCTCTCTCTCTCTCTCTCTCTCTCTCTCTCTCTCCCCCTCTCTCTCTCTCTTTCTCTCTCTCTTTCTCTCTTTCTCTCTCTGACAAGGCCTTGACATGTCAAACTTTTTACAGTTGCTGACAGTTTTATATACGTTTCTTTGCTGACTAGAAAAATGAAATAAACATGTTATTTTGTGTGGTGGTGAGATAGTTGTCCTGTGACCCTTCTAACATCTGAGACCGTTGCTCCATTGGAAGACTCATACTGAACTCTTTGTTGTGGTGCCTCACTACGTACATTCATAAAATAACACCTCTTTGATATGAATACTATGGATAATCACTAGCAGTCCCTACAGTTGTAGAGTTTTATACCTAAATACACATGTTAAGGCTACAGGCAGGGTTTTAATTTATTACCCTGTACCAGAAACATCTGTGCCGGCAGTGCGGATCTCATAAAAGTTAATAAAAACCTGTTTGTGACATGCAGAACAAATGTCCAAGGTAAGTGCGCTTTGTAAAAGTAAATTTCCTGTGAAACGGCCAGTTTTTTTTATTTTTATGAAGCCGCAGCAGGAATATTGAACCTTATCATTTGTCACAATGAGATAATCTTGTCTGGTGTCTCTATGGGTTCGTTTCCTCTCTCTGTACAACCTTCTCTCCTTCTTCCTCTTGAAGACTTCAAAGAGATTTGTTGCGAGAGCGGCCCTTTTGTACTTCGTAACTTGTATAAAGGATGTACATCAAGCAACACGTACACTATATATACAAAAGTATGTGGACACCCCTTCAAATTAGTGGATTTGGCTATTGCTGACAGGTGTATGAAATCGAGCACACAGCCATGCGATCTCCATAGACAAACACTGGCAGTAGAATGACCTTACTGAAGAGCTCAGTGACTTTCAACGTGGCACCGTCATAGGATGCCACCTTTCCAACAAGTCAGTTCGTCAAATTTCTGCCCTGCTAGAGCTGCCCCGGTTTACTGTAAGTGCTGTTATTTTGAAGTGGAAACGTTTCTGAGCAACAACGGCTCAGCAGCGAAGTGGTAGGCCACACAATCTCACAGAACGGGACCGCCGAGTGCTGAAGCGTCTACCACCTAAAAATCGTCTGTCCTCGGTTGCAAGCTCACTACCGAGTTCCAAACTGCCTCTGGAAGCAACGTCAGCACAATAACTGTTCGTCGGGAGCTTAATGAAATGGGTTTCCATGGCGGAGCAGCCGCACACAAGCCTAAAATCACGATGCGCAATGCCAAGCGTCGGCTGGAGTGGTGTAAAGCTCGCTGCCATTGGACTCTTGAGCAGTGGAAATTAGTTCTCTGGGGTGATGAATCACGCATCACCATCTGGCATTCCGACGGTCGAAACTGGGTTTGGCGGATGCCAGGAGAATGCTACCTGCCCGAATGCATAGTGCCAACTGTAAAGTTTGGTGGATGAGGAATAATGGTCTGGGGCTGTTTTTCATGGTTCGGGCTAGGCCCCTTAGTTCCAGTGAAGGGAAATCTTAATGCCCCCCGTGCACAAAGCGAGGTCTGTACAGAAATGGTTTGTCGAGATTAGTGTGGAAGAACTTGACTGGCCTGCATAGAGCCCTGACCTTAACCCCATCGAACACCTTTGGGATGAATTGGAACGCCGACTGCGAGCCAGGCCTAATCGCCCAACATCAGTACCCGACCTCACTAATGCTCTTGTGTCCCCGCAGCAATGTTCCAACATATAGTGAAAAGAGTGGAGGCTCGTTTCCCGTGAGTTTGGAATGAAATGTGATGTGTCCACATACTTTTGGTAATGTAGTGTAATTTATCAATCTGGAAAAAAAGCTTTTTGTAGTTGAAAGGAGAAGAACATGAAAGATTTATAAAATGTAAAAGTTGATGTATATTCACTTTTTTTACCCCCCAAAGAATATTAGCGATAGCAGCTGGTCTGGTCTTCTCTTCAGAGGAATATAGATGTTTTGTTCTAGAAACCATTGTTTCATTTTCATTTCTCCTGGGATTGCGGTTACACATGCTACACTACCATTGTCCGAGGAATGCTTGTTGTGGTTACTGTCAAGAAGAGTTTGACATATACTGGACATCTGGGGAGAAGAGGAATGTGGTCAGATGGAGGAATGTGATACACTTTCACAGCCAATCAGATGAGCTCATGAAGTTATTTGTGTTTGTTTACATTCGCAGCTCGCTCAAACAGGGGAGAGAGAGACAGAGAGAGAGAGAGTGGGAGAGAGAGACACAGAGAGAGAGAGACGAGAGAGCGAGAGAGAGAGAGAGAGAGGCGAGAGAGAGAGAGAGAGAGAAGAGAGAGAAGTAGAGAGAGAGAGAGAGAGAGAGAGAGAGAGAGAGAGAGAGAGAGAGAGAGAGAGAAGAGAGAGAGAGAGAGAGAGGGAGAGAGAGAGAGAGAGAGAGAGAGAGAGAGAGAGAGAGAGAGAGAGAGAGAGAGAGAGAGAGAGAGAGAGAGAGAGAGAGGAAAAAGGGGGAGAGAGAGAGAGAGAGGGGAGAGAGGAGAGAGAGAGAGAGAGAGAGAGAGGAGAGAGAGAGAGAGAGAGAGAGAGAGAGAGAGAGAGAGAGAGAGAGAGAGAGAGAGAGAGAGAGAGAGAGAGAGAGAGAGAGAGAGAGAGAGAGAGAGAGAGAGAGAGAGAGAGCACATCTGCCTGAATTCCAACATGTTTGGGCACTGTCCACATCCGACGTTCTGCTGCCTGTGATCCTGTCTGTGTGTTCCTCAACTGTGGCTTGACAGACTACGGAACTCTGGATCAAGATTTAACACCCAGTTTGTTCATGTACAAACGGACAGTAGATTAGATGATGGAGTAACACAGTCCGGAGATGTTGTTTCCCAAGGGATTAGCGATATGATATTAGAATTTATACATATTTGTTGAAGTATTTTATTGTTTTACGGACAGTGACCGTCGGAAGTTAGAGAGAGAGAGACAGATATAGAGGGAGACAGAGAGTAGGGGCCGAGGCGGGATTCGTAACCCCGTCGCCGGTGTGTATAAGTGGTCCAGATTTGGCTGCGTTAACCCTACACCAAACTCCAGAACAGAATATTCTGGATGATCTGTGTGCATTAGGATATTCTATTTTATTCCATTTGTATCCTATGTTAATGATTCCACACATTACAGTAGGACAGGGTTCTTCAATTCCGGTCCTGGAGGGCCGAAACACCTCTGTTTTTCATCCTCTCCTTCTAATCAGGGGGCTAATTCAGACCTGGGACACCAGGTGAGTGCAATTAACTACCAGGTAGAAATAAAAAACAGAAGTGTTTCGGCCCTCCAGGACCGGAATTGGAGAACCCTGCAGTAGGACTATGCTGTGTTTTGTTCTGTGTTAGTTCTGCCTCAGTACTCTGACACTTAGATGACTATCCACTCATATAAACACAGAGTCTACCCTAAAGCTCAGGCTATATAAACACAGGGTCTACCCTAAAGCTCAGGCTATATAAACGCAGAGTCTACCCTAAAGCTCAGGCTATATAAACACAGAGTCTACCCTAAAGCTCAGGCTATATAAACACAGAGTCTACCCTAAAGCTCAGGCTATATAAACACAGAGTCTACCCTAAAGCTCAGGCTATATAAACACAGAGTCTACCCTAAAGCTCAGGCTATATAAACACAGAGTCTACCCTAAAGCTCAGGCTATATAAACACAGGAGTCTACCCTAAAGCTCAGGCTATATAAACACAGAGTCTACCCTAAAGCTCAGGCTATATAAACACAGGGTCTACCCTAAAGCTCAGGCTATATAAACACAGAGTCTACCCTAAAGCTCAGGCTATATAAACACAGAGTCTACCCTAAAGCTCAGGCTATATAAACACAGAGTCTACCCTAAAGCTCAGGCTATATAAACACAGAGTCTACCCTAAAGCTCAGGCTATATAAACACAGAGTCTACCCTAAAGCTCAGGCTATATAAACACAGAGTCTACCCTAAAGCTCAGGCTATATAAACACAGGGTCTACCCTAAAGCTCAGGCTATATAAACACAGAGTCTACCCTAAAGCTCAGGCTATATAAACACAGGGTCTACCCTAAAGCTCAGGCTATATAAACACAGAGTCTACCCTAAAGCTCAGGATATATAAACACAGAGTCTACCCTAAAGCTCAGGCTATATAAACACAGAGTCTACCCTAAAGCTCAGGCTATATAAACACAGAGTCTACCCTAAAGCTCAGGCTATATAAACACAGAGTCTACCCTAAAGCTCAGGTTATATAAACACAGAGTCTACCCTAAAGCTCAGGCTATATAAACACAGAGTCTACCCTAAAGCTCAGGCTATATAAACACAGAGTCTACCCTAAAGCTCAGGCTATATAAACACAGAGTCTACCCTAAAGCTCAGGCTATATAAACACAGAGTCTACCCTAAAGCTCAGGCTATATAAACACAGAGTCTACCCTAAAGCTCAGGCTATATAAACACAGAGTCTACCCTAAAGCTCAGGCTATATAAACACAGAGTCTACCCTAAAGCTCAGGCTATATAAACACAGAGTCTACCCTAAAGCTCAGGCTATATGAACACACAGTCTACCCTAAAGCTCAGGCTATATAAACACAGAGTCTACCCTAAAGCTCAGGCTATATAAACACAGAGTCTACCCTAAAGCTCAGGCTATATAAACACAGAGTCTACCCTAAAGCTCAGGCTATATAAACACAGAGTCTACCCTAAAGCTCAGGCTATATAAACACACAGTCTACCCTAAAGCTCAGGCTATATAAACACAGAGTCTACCCTAAAGCTCAGGCTATATAAACACAGAGTCTACCCTAAAGCTCAGGCTATATAAACACAGAGTCTACCCTAAAGCTCAGGCTATATAAACACAGAGTCTACCCTAAAGCTCAGGCTATATAAACACAGAGTCTACCCTAAAGCTCAGGCTATATAAACACAGTCTACCCTAAAGCTCAGGCTATATAAACACAGAGTCTACCCTAAAGCTCAGGCTATATAAACACAGAGTCTACCCTAAAGCTCAGGTTATATAAACACACAGTCTACCCTAAAGCTCAGGCTATATAAACACAGAGTCTACCCTAAAGCTCAGGCTATATAAACACAGAGTCTACCCTAAAGCTCAGGCTATATAAACACAGGGTCTACCCTAAAGCTCAGGCTATATAAACACAGGGTCTACCCTAAAGCTCAGGCTATATAAACACAGAGTCTACCCTAAAGCTCAGGCTATATAAACACAGGGTCTACCCTAAAGCTCAGGCTATATAAACACAGGGTCTACCCTAAAGCTCAGGCTATATAAACACAGAGTCTACCCTAAAGCTCAGGCTATATAAACACAGAGTCTACCCTAAAGCTCAGGCTATATAAACACAGAGTCTACCCTAAAGCTCAGGCTATATAAACACAGAGTCTACCCTAAAGCTCAGGCTATATAAACACAGAGTCTACCCTAAAGCTCAGGCCATATAAACACAGAGTCTACCCTAAAGCTCAGGCTATATAAACACAGAGTCTACCCTAAAGCTCAGGCTATATAAACACAGAGTCTACCCTAAAGCTCAGGCTATATAAACACAGAGTCTACCCTAAAGCTCAGGCTATATAAACACATAGTCTACCCTAAAGCTCAGGCTATATAAACACACAGTCTACCCTAAAGCTCAGGCTATATAAACACAGAGTCTACCCTAAAGCTCAGGCTATATAAACACAGAGTCTACCCTAAAGCTCAGGCTATATAAACACACAGTCTACCCTAAAGCTCAGGCTATATAAACACAGAGTCTACCCTAAAGCTCAGGCTATATAAACACAGGGTCTACCCTAAAGCTCAGGCTATATAAACACAGAGTCTACCCTAAAGCTCAGGCTATATAAACACAGAGTCTACCCTAAAGCTCAGGCTATATAAACACAGAGTCTACCCTAAAGCTCAGGCTATATAAACACAGAGTCTACCCTAAAGCTCAGGCTATATAAACACAGGGTCTACCCTAAAGCTCAGGCTATATAAACACAGAGTCTACCCTAAAGCTCAGGCTATATAAACACAGAGTCTACCCTAAAGCTCAGGCTATATAAACACAGGGTCTACCCTAAAGCTCAGGCTATATAAACACAGAGTCTACCCTAAAGCTCAGGCTATATAAACACAGAGTCTACCCTAAAGCTCAGGCTATATAAACACAGGGTCTACCCTAAAGCTCAGGCTATATAAACACAGAGTCTACCCTAAAGCTCAGGCTATATAAACACAGGGTCTACCCTAAAGCTCAGGCTATATAAACACAGAGTCTACCCTAAAGCTCAGGCTATATAAACACAGAGTCTACCCTAAAGCTCAGGCTATATAAACACAGGGTCTACCCTAAAGCTCAGGCTATATAAACACAGAGTCTACCCTAAAGCTCAGGCTATATAAACACAGAGTCTACCCTAAAGCTCAGGCTATATAAACACAGAGTCTACCCTAAAGCTCAGGCTATATAAACACAGAGTCTACCCTAAAGCTCAGGCTATATAAACACAGAGTCTACCCTAAAGCTCAGGCTATATAAACACAGAGTCTACCCTAAAGCTCAGGCTATATAAACACAGGGTCTACCCTAAAGCTCAGGCTATATAAACACAGAGTCTACCCTAAAGCTCAGGCTATATAAACACACAGTCTACCCTAAAGCTCAGGCTATATAAACACAGAGTCTACCCTAAAGCTCAGGCTATATAAACACAGAGTCTACCCTAAAGCTCAGGCTATATAAACACAGAGTCTACCCTAAAGCTCAGGCTATATAAACACAGAGTCTACCCTAAAGCTCAGGCTATATAAACACAGAGTCTACCCTAAAGCTCAGGCTATATAAACACAGAGTCTACCCTAAAGCTCAGGCTATATAAACACAGAGTCTACCCTAAAGCTCAGGCTATATAAACACAGAGTCTACCCTAAAGCTCAGGCTATATAAACACAGAGTCTACCCTAAAGCTCAGGCTATATAAACACAGAGTCTACCCTAAAGCTCAGGCTATATAAACACAGAGTCTACCCTAAAGCTCAGGCTATATAAACACAGAGTCTACCCTAAAGCTCAGGCTATATAAACACAGAGTCTACCCTAAAGCTCAGGCTATATAAACACAGGGTCTACCCTAAAGCTCAGGCTATATAAACACAGAGTCTACCCTAAAGCTCAGGCTATATAAACACAGGGTCTACCCTAAAGCTCAGGCTATATAAACACAGGGTCTACCCTAAAGCTCAGGCCATATAAACACAGAGTCTACCCTAAAGCTCAGGCTATATAAACACAGAGTCTACCCTAAAGCTCAGGCTATATAAACACAGAGTCTACCCTAAAGCTCAGGCTATATAAACACACAGTCTACCCTAAAGCTCAGGCTATATAAACACAGGGTCTACCCTAAAGCTCAGGCTATATAAACACAGAGTCTACCCTAAAGCTCAGGCTATATAAACACAGAGTCTACCCTAAAGCTCAGGCTATATAAACACAGAGTCTACCCTAAAGCTCAGGCTATATAAACACATAGTCTACCCTAAAGCTACAGTATAAAGGAAAAGACTCAGACCATACAAGCCAACGGATCTAAAAAGGTCTGTTTTCTGTGTCAGTGTCACCTCTCTCTGATAGATGTTACCTAAGTGGTAGAGAGCCTTTCAGGTGCACCATCAGTTTTCTTCCCCCTGCCCTGACGATCTCTTGTGTTTTATGTTCCAATGCAGGATGCTTCAGAACAACCAGCTACGACAGGTTCCAGGTGAAGCCCTTCAGAACCTCAGGAACCTCCATTCTCTGTGAGTATCTATCTACTTCCTCGTCCAACATCGCTGCTGCCCCGTCGAAATTAACGAAGCACCTTTTTCAGCTCACCTCACAATAGGAATGAGCTTCAACTCTCTCTCTCTCTCTCTCTCTCTCTGAATGCAATTCAATTGAAGGGCTTTATTGGCATGGGAAACGTATGTTAACATTGCCAAAGCAAGTGAAGTAGATAGTAAACAAAAGTGAAATAAACAATAAATATTAACAGTAAACATTACACTCAGAAGTTCCAAAAGAATAAAGACATTTCAAATGTCATATTATGTATATATACAGTATTGTAACAATGTGCAAATAGTTAAAGTACAAATGGGGAAAATAAATCAACATAAATATGGGTTGTATTTACAATGGTGTTTGTTCTTCACAGGTTGCTCTTTTCTTGTGGCAACAGGTCACACATATTGCTGCTGTGAAGGCACACTGTGGTATTTCACCCAATAGATATAGGAGTTTATCAAAATTGGCTTTGTTTTCGAATTCTTTGTGGATCTGTGTAATCTGAGGGAAATATGTGTCTCTAATATGGTCATACATTTGGCAGGAAGTTAGGAAGTGCAACTCAGTTTCCACCTAATTTTGTGGGCAGTGTGCTCATAGCCTGTCTTCTCTTGAGAGCCAGGTCTGCCTACGGCGGCCTTTCTCAATAGCAAGGCTATGCTCACTGAGTCTGTACATAGTCAAAGCTTTCCTTAAGTTTGGGTCAGTCACAGTGGTCAGTTATTCTGCCACTGTGTACTCTCTGTTTAGGGCCAAAGAGCATTCTAGTTCGCTCTGTTTTTTGGTTAATTCTTTCCAATGTGTCAAGTGTCACGATCGTTGAACGGAGTAGACCAAGGCGCATCGTGATGAGCGAACATACTTTATTATCTTTAGTGATAACAAGAACAAAACAATAAACGAACAACGTGACGTCCTAGGTTAAACAACCAACACGGAACAAACCAAACGGAACAAGATCCCACAACTACTGTGGGAAAACAGCCTGTATAAATATGGCTCCCAATCAGAGACAACCAGCAACAGCTGACACTCGTTGCCTCTGATTGGGAACCACTCTGGCCAACATAGAAATACAATACATATAATATACAACACAGAACAAGAACACATAGAATCTACACACCCTGGCTCAACATATAGAGTCCCCAGAGCCAGGGTGTGACAGTACCCCCCCCCAAAGGCGCGGACTGCGACCGCGCCTCAACATAAACCAAACAGGGGAGGGCTGGGTGGGCATTCCTCCTCGGAGGCGGTTCCGGCTCCGGGCTTGCCCACCACCCTCCAATAATCCCCCCGTAGCGCCCCTGGTCCGGTCTGGCCCCGCTGGCTGGAGCTGGACTGGACATCGTAGGAGCGGATTGCTTAAGCTCCGGTGTGGAGCAGGCACCGGTGACCCAGGCACGGGTTGTGCCGGACTGACGACGCACACCCCTGGCTTGGTGCGTGGAGCAGGAACGGGCCGGACCGGGCTGACGATGCGCACCCCTGGCTTGGTGCGTGGAGCAGCAACGGGCCGGACCGGGCTGACGATGCGCACTCCCTGGCTTGTGCGTGGAGCAGGAACGGGTCGGACCGGGCTGACGATGCAAACCCCTGGCTTGGTGCGTGGAGCAGCTACGGGCCGGACCGGGCTGACGATGCGCACCCCTGGCTTGGTGCGTGGAGCCGAACGGGCCGTACCGGCTGGACGATGCGCACCCCTGGCTTGGTGCGTGGAGCAGGAACGGGCCTTACCGGGCTGACGACTCGTACCCCTGGCTTGGTGCGTGGAGCAGGAACGGGCCTTACCGGGCTGACGACTCGTACCCCTGGCTTGGTGCGTGGAGCAGGAACGGGCCTTACCGGGCTGACGACTCGCACCCCTGGCTTGGTGCGAGTGGCAGGAACAGGCCGGGCCGGGCTGGCGACGCGCACCGTAGGCTTGGTGCGAGTGGCAGGAACAGGCCGGGCCGGGCTGGCGACGCGCACCATTGGCTTGGTGCGGGGAGCAGGAACAGGCCGGGCCGGGCTGGCGACGCGCACCGTAGGCTTGGTGCGAGGGGCAGGAACAGGCCGGGCCGGGCTGGCGACGCGCACCATCAATTTAGTGCGGGGAGCAGGAATGGGCCGGACCGGACTGGTGACGCACACCACTTGCTTGGTGTGAGGAGCGGGACTGGGTTTCGTCATAACCCTCCGCTCCCTCAGCTACCTACACAGTTCCTCTCGCCGTGCCTCTACTCTCACCTTCTCCCTTATCGCCTCCAGTAGCTCCACCCTCTGCACCACTAACTCCTGCTCCCTCTGCACCAATAGCCCCCTTAACCTGGTGGCCTCCTCACCTAACCTCCTAATACGCCCTGTAGCTGCCTCCTGCTGCCCCGTCGCCCATGCCGTGTGCCCCCCCCCCTAAAAATTTTTTTGGGTTGCCTCTCGTCCGTCCGACGACGACACTGTTGACGCCGTTGCTCCTCTCTCCGTCGCGCCTCTACCGTCTCCTTCCATGGACGGCGATCCATCCCGGCTGGATTTCCTCCCAGGTCCAGGACCCCTGCCCATCCATTATCTGCTCCCACGTCCAGGCTGCCTGCTCCTGGACACGCTGCTTGGTCCTGGTATGGTGGGATCTTCTGTCACGATCGTTGAACGGAGTAGACCAAGGCGCAGCGTGATGAGCGAACATACTTTATTATCTTTAGTAATAACAAGAACAAAACAATAAACGAACAACGTGACGTCCTAGGTTAAACAACCAACACGGAACAAACCAAACGGAACAAGATCCCACAACTACTGTGGGAAAACAGCCTGTATAAATATGGCTCCCAATCAGAGTAACCAGCAACAGCTGACACTCGTTGCCTCTGATTGGGAACCACTCTGGCCAACATAGAAATACAATACATAGAATATACAACACAGAACAAGAACACATAGAATCTACACACCCTGGCTCAACATATAGAGTCCCCAGAGCCAGGGTGTGACATCAAGTAATTTATCTTTTTAGTTTTCTCATGATTTAGTTGGGTCTAAATGTGTTGTTGTCCTGGGGCTCGGTGGGGTCTGTTTGTGTTTGTGAACAGAGCCCCAGGACCAGCTTGCTTAAGGTTTGGGAATCGCTTCCTTTTAAGTGGTTATAGAATTTAACGGCTCTTTTCTGGATTTTGATAATTAGCGGATATCGGCCTAATTCTGCTCTGCATGCATTATTTGGTGTTTTTCGTTGTACACTGAGGATATTTTTGCAGAATTCTGCATGCAGTCTCAATTTGGTGTTTTCCCATTTTGTGAATTCTTGGTTGGTGAGCGGACCCCAGACCTCACAACCATAAAGGGCAATGGGTTCTATAACTGAATCAATAATTTTTAGCCAGATCCTAATTGGTATGTCGAATTTTATGTTCCTTTTGATGGCATAGAAGGCCCTTCTTGCCTTGTCTCTCTGATCATTCACAGCTTTGTGGAAGTTACCTGTGGCGCTGATGTTTAGGCTGAGCTATGTATCGTTTTTTGTGTGCTCTAGGGCAACTAGATGGAATTTGTATTTGTGGTCCTGGCAACTGGACCTTTTTTGGAACACCATTATTTTTGTCTTACTGAGATTCACTGTCAGGGCCCAGGTCTAACAGAATCTGGGCAGAAGATATAGGTGCTGCTGTAGGCCCTCCTTGGTTGGTGACAGAAGCACCAGATCATCAGCAAACAGTAAACATTTTACTTCAGATTCTAGTAGGGTGAAGCCGGGTGCTGCAGACTGTTCTAGTGCCCTCGCCAATTCGTTGATATATACAGTGGGGAGAACAAGTATTTGATACACTGCCGATTTTGCATGTTTTCCTACTTACAAAGCATGTAGAGGTCTGTCATTTTTATCATAGGTACACTTCAACTGTGAGAGACGGAATCTAAAACAAAAATCCAGAAAATCACATTGTATGATTTTTAAGTAAATAATTTGCATTTTATTGCATGACATAAGTATTTGATCACCTACCAACCAGTAAGAATTCCGGCTCTCACAGACATGTTCGTTTTTCTTTAAGAAGCCCTCCTGTTCTCCACTCATTACCTGTATTAACTGCACCTGTTTGAACTCGTTACCTGTATAAAAGACACCTGTCCACACACTCAATTAAACAGACTCCAACCTCTCCACAATGGCCAAGACCAGAGAGCTGTGTAAGGACATCAGGGATAAAATTGTAGACCTGCACAAGGCTGGGATGGGCTACAGGACAATAGGCAAGCAGCTTGGTGAGAAGGCAACAACTGTTGGCGCAATTACTAGAAAATGGAAGAAGTTCAAGATGACGGTCAATCACCCTCGGTCTGAGGCTTCATGCAAGATCTCACCTCGTGGGGCATCAATGATCATGAGGAAGGTGAGGGATCAGCCCAGAACTACACGGCAGGATCTGGTCAATGACCTGAAGAGAGCTGGGACCATAGTCTCAAAGAAAACCATTAGTAACACACTACGCCGTCATGGATTAAAATCCTGCAGCGCACGCAAGGTCCCCCTGCTCAAGCCAGCGCATGTCCAGGCCCGTCTGAAGTTTGCCAATGACCATCTGGATGATCCAGAGGAGGAATGGGAGAAGATTATGTGGTCTGATGAGACAAAAATAGAGCTTTTTGGTCTAAACTCCACTCGCCGTGTTTGGAGGAAGAAGAAGGATGAGTACAACCCCAAGAACACCATCCCAACCGTGAAGCATGGAGGTGGAAACATCATTCTTTGGGGATGCTTTTCTGCAAAGGGGACAGGACGACTGCACCGTATTGAGGGGAGGATGGATGGGGCCATGTATCGCGAGATCTTGGCCAACAACCTCCTTCCCTCAGTAAGATCATTGAAGATGGGTCGTGGCTGGGTCTTCCAGCATGACAACGACCCGAAACACACAGCCAGGGCAACTAAGGAGTGGCTCCGTAAGAAGCATCTCAAGGTCCTGGAGTGGCCTAGCCAGTCTCCAGACCTGAACCCAATAGAAAATCTTTGGAGGGAGCTGAAACTCCGTATTGCCAAACGACAGCCCTGAAACCTGAAGGATCTGGAGAAGGTCTGTATGGAGGAGGGGGCCAAAATCCCTGCTGCAGTGTGTGCAAACCTGGTCAAGACCTACAGGAAACGTATGATCTCTGTAATTGCAAACAAAGGTTTCTGTACCAAATATTAAGTTCTGCTTTTCTGATGTATCAAATACTTATGTCATGCAATAAAATGCAAATTAATTACTTAAAAATCATACAATGTGATTTTCTGGATTTTTGTTTTACATTCCGTCTCTCACAGTTGAAGTGTACCTATGATAAAAATGTCAGACCTCTACATGCTTTGTAAGTAGGAAAACCTGTAAAATCGGCAGTGTATCAAATACTTGTTCTCCCCACTGTATGTTGAAAAGGGTGGGGCTTAAGCTGCATCCATGTCTCACCCCACGGCCCTGTGGAAAGAAATGTGTGTGTTTTTGCCATTTTTAACCGCACACTTGTTGTTTGTGTACATGGATTTTATCATGTCTAATGTTTTTCCCCCAACACCACTTTCCATGAAGTTGTATAGCAGACCCTCATACGAAATTGAGTCAAAAGCTTTTTTGAAATCAACAAAGCATGAGAAGGCTTTGCCTTTGTTTTGGTTTGTTTGTTTGTCAATTAGCGTGTGCAGAGTGAATACGTGGTCTGTCATATAGTAATTTGGTAAAAAGCCAATTTAACATTGCTCAGTACATTGGTTTCACTGAGGAAATGTACGAGTCTGCTGTTAATGATAATGCAGAGGATTTTCTCAAGGTTTCTGTTGACGAATATTTCCCACGGTAGTTATTGGGGTCAAATTTGTCTCCACTTTTGTGGATTGGGGTGATCAGTCCTTGGTTCCAAATATTGAGGAAGATATCAGAGCTAAGGATGATGTTAAAAAGTTTAAGTATAGCCAATTTGAATTTGTGGTCTGTATATTTTATCATTTCATTGAGGATACCATCAACACCACAGGCCTTTTTGGGTTGGAGGGTTTGTATTTTGTCCTGTAGTTCATTCAATGTAATTGGAGAATCCAGTGGGTTCTGGTAGTCTTTAATAGTTGATTCTAAGATTTGTATTTGATCATGTATATGTTTTTGCTGTTTGTTCTTTGTTATAAGGCCAACAAGTTTGGAGAAGTGGTTTACCCATACATCTCCGTTTTGGATGGATAACCCTTCAGGTTTGGAGAAGTGGTTTACCCATACATCTCCGTTTTGGATAGATAACCCTTCAGGTTTGGAGAAGTGGTTTACCCATACATCTCTGTTTTGGATAGATAACCCTTCAGGTTTGGAGAAGTGGTTTACCCATACATCTCCGTTTTGGATAGATAACCCTTCAGGTTTGGAGAAGTGGTTTACCCATACATCTCCGTTTTGGATGGATAACCCTTCAGGTTTGGAGAAGTGGTTTACCCATACATCTCCGTTTTGGATAGATAACCCTTCAGGTTTGGAGAAGTGGTTTACCCATACATCTCCGTTTTGGATAGATAACCCTTCATGTTGTTGTTTATTTAGTGTATTTCCAATTTTCCCAGAAGTGTTTTTAAGTCTATAGATTCTTCAATTACATTGAGCTGATTTCTGACGTGTGCAGTTCCTTCTTTTTCCGTAGTGTATTTCTGCATTGTTTTAGTGATTTTTTAAAAACCTTTTATTTAACCTTTAGTGATTCGCCATAGTGAAGGCGTAGGCTCAGGTTTTCTGGGTCTCTATGTTTGTGGTTGGATAGGTTTCTCAATTTCTTTCTTAGGTTTTTGCATTCTACATCAAACCATTTGTCATTGTTGTTAATTTTCTTAGGTTTTCTGTTTGAAATGTTTTGATTTGATAGGGAAGCTGAGAGGTCAAATATACTGTTTAGGTTTTCTACTGCCAAGTTTACACCTTCACTATTACAGTGGAACGTTTTGTCCAGGAAGTTGTCTAGAATGGATTGAATTTGTTGTTTCCTAATTGTTTTTTGGTAGGTTTCAACACTACTTTCCTTCCATCTATAGCAGATCTTCATATTATTCAGTTCCTTTGGCTTTGATGCCTCATGATTGAGTATTGCTCTGTTCAAGTAGGCTGTGATTTTGCTTTGATCTTTCTCTCTCTCTCTCTCTCGCTCTCTCTCTCTCTCTCTCCTCTTTCTCCTCTCACCTCTCCTCTCTTTCTCTCTCCTCTCCTCTCTTTCTCCTCTCTCTTTCTCCTCTCTCTCTATCTTTCTCCTCTCTCTCTTCTATCTTTCTGCTCTCTCTCTATCCGTCCCCTGTCTATCCTTGACTTTTTCTTCTCCTTTTAAAGAAATCTCCAGGCAACTAGAGGCCATCTCCACGTTCGGTCTCAGCAACAATTACTGTGTTTTTTATCAGGCTCTCACTCTCTCTCCCTCTCCATAAATGGCCTGGACTGTTAATTACCATATGAAACGGGGCTGGGGGACGGGAATGGGGCCTTGGTCCCGGGGACTGATGGGGTTGGAGGGGTGGGAGAGGTTTGTGTGAAATGGGGGTGGGGTACAGGGGGAGTTGGAATAGAGAGTCTAAATCCATGTGGGCCCATAGAGAGAGCATTATCTTTGATCAGTGGTGAAAGTAGGAGAGCTGAATGCAGATTGTCTTTCACTGGAGTCCAGCTGGAATCTGTATCCCTTCTCTTCTCTTTACCTTTCTGTCTTTTTTTCTCCAAATGCATGTGGAATATCAGTCTAAGATCACATTCATTAATAAGCATTGTCCCATACGGCGTCTGTCTCTCTCAGAGCAGGTTGGCAGGGAGAACAGAGCAGCTGTTGTTCACCTCAACAGGTCTGAATGCGTGTTGTACAGACAGAGTTGGTCCCAAATGGTACACTAGGGGCTCTGGTCATAGGGCCCTGGTCCAAAGCAGTGCACTATAAAGGGAATAGGGTGCCATTTGGGATCAGACAGTATCTTCAGTAACAGTGGTCTTCAGTAAGAGTTAATGGACAGCTCCTTTTGGGCTCTTTTGTTTCCTAAATGTTGCCTCCGGAGCGAAGGGTGCGAGTCGGAGGGGCAGGAGAAGGTTGAAAGGATGGGGATGGGTGCCTCAACTTTTAAGAAATAAAAGACCCACTATAAATCTTTCCTTCCTCTGAGGGACAGTTGGTTATCAGAAGAAGGCAGTTGGTTGCGCTGCTGTGCAGATGCTCTCTCAGTTTCCCTTCAATGGCGTTTTGGGTCCTCTGAATATTTGGTGTCCTCTGAACAAAGTATTTGAAATAATAAACCAATAAAATCAGAGAGAAGATGATGACATTCACTCAACCATAATTTAATTGCTGTATCTTAGTACAGTTACACACACATCGAAACAATGAATTGAACGGTGTATAACTGGCCCGATAAAATTTCCATTTGCTGATGTATCTTTCTCCGAGAGGTTGTTGAAAGAGTTATGTTGGGGAGCGTCCGCGGGCTGCTAGGGTGGAGGACTGCAAAACACCTTTTCAGCCACGCAGGACTGACACAGAACACAGAACCAGTGAATTGAGAGACAAGAATGGCTGCCTCAATTGACCTTTCAGCTTTTCTATGGGCTGTGGGAGAGGTTACAGAGCCAGGGAGGAGGGGCAGGGAGAGGATTACAGAATCCCCTTTCAACCCGACGACAAACAAGACTGACATCTCAGGTCACTGTTCCAGTCAGGCTTCGGCTGGGCGGGGCTGGGTGGGGCGGAGGAGCGGGGGTAGCTCTCCACCAGGTAGCTCTCCTCTCTTATTGTCTCAGACCGGAGACAGGAGCAGACAACAGGCAGTGGGTTGGAACGAGCGTTTGTCTCCTCAGACAATGTGTCTGTTTTTGGTCTGAAAGCGGTATTGTTTAGGTGCAGGATAATTACAGACAGTGACTGGCTCCTGACTGACTGACTCTTTAAAGGAAGACAACCTGACGTTCATACGGGAGACAGGCAGGCAGACAGACAGAGAGGCAGGCAGGCAGGCAGACAGGCAGGCAGGCAGGCAGGCAGACAGGCAGACAGGCAGACAGGCAGGCAGACAGGCAGACAGGCAGGCAGACAGGCAGGCAGGCAGGCAGACAGGCAGGCAGGCAGGCAGACAGACAGACAGAGAGGCAAACTGACAGACAGGCAGGCAGGCAGGCAGACAGACAGGCAAACTGACAGACAGGCAGGCAGGCAGACAGACAGAGAGGCAAACTGACAGACAGGCAGGCAGGCAGACAGACAGGAGTCTTGTGCTCTCTGATCATCAGATCAGACCAGACCACACCAGATCAGACAAGACCAGATCAGACCAGAGAAGACCAGACCAGACCTTATCAGACCAGACCAGATCAGACCAGAGAAGACCAGACCAGAGCGTAGTGGCTGGCTGCGTCTGTCTGTCTCTGCCAGGTTTAGATCACAGAGCTGGGTCTCTGCAGGAAACGTCAATATAAAATGACTCCCATTCTTCTGAGACAAGCATGGACCTCCTGGCTCGGAGATGTGTCGCCCCCCTTCTCCTCCCCTTCCCCCTTCTCCTCCCCCTCCCCCCTTCTCCTCCCCCTCCCCCCTTCTCCTCCCCTCCTCCATTCTCCTCCCTCTCCTCCATTCTCCTCCCCCTCCTCCCTTCTCCTCCCCCTCCTCCGTTTTCCTCCCCCTCCATTCTCCTCCCCCTCCATTCTCCTCCCCCCCTCCTCCCTTCTCCTCCTCCCTTCTCCTCCCCTCCCCCTTCACCTCCCTTCTCCTCCCCTCCCCATTCTCCTCTCTTCTCCTCCTCCTCCCTTCTCCCCTCCCTCCCCCATTCTCCTCCCTTCTCCTCCCTTCTCCTCCCCCTCCTCCCTTCTCCTCCCCCTTCTCCCTTCCTCCCCCCTCCACAAATATACATCTACATCTTAGAACTCTCCAGAGCTCTCCGTGATGGCCGAAATGTGATCCGCACCATATTTACTAAACACGCTTCTGTCAACAATTCAAAGTGAAAATACACAAATAGCGTAAATGAACTTGAGAGACAGGAAAATAGCTAAATACTTAGCCATGTGTATCAGTGGAATGACTTCTTCTCTGCTCCCTCACGCAGTGTGTGTGTGGTCAGGACCCCCCCAACTCCGTACACACACGATGTGATCTGGAATCAACCACCCAAGGACGTTGTGTGTGGGTGAGAGGGTGCTGGAGGGTTCAAGGCTAGGTGTTATTCTGCAGTTAATGAGAGCTGCCTGTCACTCACCCTGCAGTGTGTTAATGAGAGCTGCCTGTCACTCACCCTGCAGTGTGTTAATGAGAGCTGCCTGTCACTCACCCTGCAGTGTGTTAATGAGAGCTGCCTGTCACTCACCCTGCAGTGTGTTAATGAGAGCTGCCTGTCACTCACCCCTGCAGTGTGTTAATGAGAGCTGCCTGTCACTCACCCTGCAGTGTGTTAATGAGAGCTGCCTGTCACTCACCCTGCAGTGTGTTAATGAGAGCTGCCTGTTACTCACCCTGCAGTGTGTTAATGAGAGCTGCCTGTCACTCACCCTGCAGTGTGTTAATGAGAGCTGCCTGTCACTCACCCTGCAGTGTGTTAATGAGAGCTGCCTGTCACTCACCCTGCAGTGTGTTAATGAGAGCTGCCTGTCACTCACCCTGCAGTGTGTTAATGAGAGCTGCCTGTCACTCACCCTGCAGTGTGTTAATGAGAGCTGCCTGTCACTCACCCTGCAGTGTGTTAATGAGAGCTGTAAGCAGGCGGACCACTCCTGAACATCCCACCCCACCCCACCCCCAACCTCACTCCTTCCCCCGCCTCCCTCCCTCTCCAATCAACCCCTGCTCTTCTCTGCTCTCCTCCCCTCTCAGCCATTCCAACAGCCCGGCAGATGTGCCCCTCCTTGGGGAATTTTGATTGGATGAAGCGGAGTCTAAAGTTTCCACTCGGACCACCTTGTGAGCCAGAGTTATGAGGAGGGCGCTTCACTTTCCCTCTCCTCATCCTCCCCGTCCGTCCACCTCCGACGGAAGCCCCTCTGCTATATAAAGAGAAATAAACCTGAACAATATCCTCTTATATTCCAAATAGCGCAGTCATATAATATATACAGGTGATATTATAGTCTGTGAGCTCCACTATTTAACATGGATTCCGTCTCCTTCTTGGAGTGAACAAATGCAATGTCAATAGCCTCTATATAACAAATAGCCCAACTGAATACTTTATAGGTGATATAACAGCCAATCAGCTTTACAGTCTCTTGTTCCCGCTCCTCTTCCTGAATGAGTTGTATCTAATTGAAGAGAGACTAATTTAGGTTCCCTGGCCACTGTTGGGGTTTGCTGTAATTTGGGGAAAATGTAACTGTTTGGAGCCAGAGGCTAAAAGAGCCTGAGTCGGGGAAATGATCTCAGCCATGCAAACAGTTCCATGAGCCACACACACACACACAGACACACGCACACGGGTCAGGAGAGGCTCATCTCATCATTGCACTGCCGGTGGTCAATGTTGTTGTTTACGAAGATTGACGCTGAGCATAGCTCTAGACACAGAGGAAGAAATGCCTGGAGAGAGAGAGAAGGAGACAGAGAGAGAAGGAAGACAGAGAGAGAAGGAGACAGAGAGAAGGAGAGGGAGGGAGGGAGGGAGGGAGGGAGGGAGGGAGGGAGGGAGGGAGGGAGGGAGGGAGGGAGGGAAGGAGGGAAGGAAGGAGGGAGGGGAGGGAGGGAAAAAAACAAGATGCAGAAAATCTCAACTATAGTGGTGACGCAATGCAGCTGCTGCGCAAGGCTTTTTAAAGAGTGTGTCGATTAAAACGTCCTGGCTTTTCTGAAGTGGTTGTCTTTTCATTTGAGTAGTGGCCCCCCTGGCCCTCAGAGCTACCCTCCTCTCCTCTCCTCTTTGTTGAAATGGGTCCCAGGCAGACACTTGAGTCGTAATTGAGGCTCCAACACCGATTCTCTCTCTGCTATGCCAGAAGGAGACTAACTTTTCAAAGCCCCGTGCCAACCAAGGCGTTTTTTACGGCCCTGGCCAGTCCAGGAAAGGATTAGTGAACAATGCCTTTATCTATCCCTCTGCTTTAATGCAGAGGGCCTTTGAAATCTGCCGACACCAGGTTTGTGAAAATACTGGAGAGGAGATAGTGGATGAGTCCCAAATGGCACCCTATTCCCTACACAGTGCACTACTTTTGACCAGAGCCCAAACGTCCCTGATCAAAAGTAATGCGCTAATAAGGGACTAGTGTGCCGTTTGGGATGCAACCTGGGAGAGAGAGAGCGAGAGAGGAGATATTGGGTAGGAAGGATTGGTCCTAATTAGTTACCTTTGTGTTCAGTGTGAAGGGAGGACAGAGGAAAACAGATCAGCGGTAGTGTAGGGAGGACAGAGGAAAACAGATCAGCGGTAGTGTAGGGAGGACAGAGGAAAACAGATCAGCGTTAGTGTAGGGAGGACAGAGGAAAACAGATCAGCGGTAGTGTAGGGAGGACAGAGGAAAACAGATCAGCGGTAGGGTAGGGAGGACAGAGGAAAACAGATCAGCGGTAGTGAAGGGAGGACAGAGGAAAACAGATCAGCGGTAGTGTAGGGAGGACAGAGGAAAACAGATCAGCGGTAGTGTAGGGAGGACAGAGGAAAACAGATCAGCGGTAGTGTAGGGAGGACAGAGGAAAACAGATCAGCGGTAGTGTAGGGAGGACAGAGGAAAACAGATCAGCGGTAGTGTAGGGAGGACAGAGGAAAACAGATCAGCGGTAGTGAAGGGAGGACAGAGGAAAACAGATCAGCGGTAGTGTAGGGAGGACAGAGGAAAACAGATCAGCGGTAGTGTAGGGAGGACAGAGGAAAACAGATCAGCGGTAGTGTAGGGAGGACAGAGGAAAACAGATCAGCGGTAGTGTAGGGAGGACAGAGGAAAACAGATCAGCGGTAGGGTAGGGAGGACAGAGGAAAACAGATCAGCGGTAGTGTAGGGAGGACAGAGGAAAACAGATCAGCGGTAGGGTAGGGAGGACAGAGGAAAACAGATCAGCGGTAGTGTAGGGAGGACAGAGGAAAACAGATCAGCGGTAGTGTAGGGAGGACAGAGGAAAACAGATCAGCGGTAGTGTAGGGAGGACAGAGGAACACAGATCAGCGGTAGTGAAGGGAGGACAGAGGAAAACAGATCAGCGGTAGTGTAGGGAGGACAGAGGAAAACAGATCAGCGGTAGTGAAGGGAGGACAGAGGAAAACAGATCAGCGGTAGTGTAGGGAGGACAGAGGAAAACAGATCAGCGGTAGTGAAGGGAGGACAGAGGAAAACAGATCAGCGGTAGTGTAGGGAGGACAGAGGAAAACAGATCAGCGGTAGTGTAGGGAGGACAGAGGAAAACAGATCAGCGGTAGTGTAGGGAGGACAGAGGAAAACAGATCAGCGGTAGTGTAGGGAGGACAGAGGAAAACAGATCAGCGGTAGTGTAGGGAGGACAGAGGAAAACAGATCAGCGGTAGTGTAGGGAGGACAGAGGAAAACAGATCAGCGGGAGGTCCGTTTGGCTGAGCTTTTTCATTTGTGGCAGATTACACACGGCTGACTAGGATAGGAACTAATTTCTTCTTCTTCTTCTTTATGGGGTTTTAATATTATTATTATTAGGAATATTAGTGTGTTTAAACTGTGGGTTAGCCTTGGAGGGTACAGGGCAGGGCTGCTGCATCCTTCCTGAAGCACTTTGTTGATAGAACCTCGTCTTGTTTGGAAAGAGGGCCGTGCACCTCTCCATTCATCCCACTGTCACTGTGTAACACCCTCCATGTGATTCAGAATGCACACACACACACACACACACACACACACATGCAAGCACGCACGCGCACACACACACACACACACACACACACATGCAAGCACGCACGCACACACACACACTTGACAGTCAACTTCATAATGAACGACTGTCCATTCTGTTTAGTCTTGCTGATCTGGGCGTTTCTTTAATGTATTTTTCCTGGGCTGTCTCGTAAATACTCCACAGTGAGAAACCAGCGCTTACAAAAATAGAAATGGGAAATGGCTGTATATAACTGTATATATGCTGTATATAACTGTATATATGCTGTATATAACTGTATATATGCTGTATATAGGCTGTATATATGCTGTATATAACTGTATATAGGCTGTATATAACTGTATATAGGCTCTATATAACCGTATATAGGCTGTATATAACTGTATATAGGCTGTATATAACTGTATATAGGCTGTATATAACTGTATATAGGCTGTATATAACTGTATATAACCGTATATAGGCTGTATATAACTGTATATAGGCTGTATATAACTGTATATAGGCTCTATATAACTGTATATAGGCTGTATATAACTGTATATAACTGTATATAACTGTATATAACTGTATATAACTGTATATAGGCTGTATATAACTGTATATAGGCTCTATATAACTGTATATAGGCTGTATATAACTGTATATAGGCTCTATATAACTGTATATAGGCTCTATATAACTGTATATAGGCTGTATATAACTGTATATAACTGTATAAAGGCTGTATATAACTGTATATAGGCTGTATATAACTGTATATAACTGTATATAACTGTATATAGGCTCTATATAACTGTATATAACTGTATATAACTGTATATAGGCTTTTAAAGGGATTTGAAGTCGGCCAGACGTAGAAGACCCAAGGTATCAGTCAGAGTGGTGAATATATATACAGTGCTATGAAAAAGTATTTGCCCCCTTTCTAATTTTCTCTACTTTTGCATATTTGTGATACTGAATGTTATCAGATCTTCAACCAAAACCTAATATTAGATAAAGGGAACATAAGTGAACACATAACACAACAATTACATATTTATTTCATAAACAAAGTTATGCAACACCCAATTCCCCTGTGTGAAAAAGTAATTGCCCCCTTACACTCAATAACTGGTTGTGCCACCTTTAGCTGCAATGACTCCAACCAAATGCTTCCTGTAGTTGTTGATCAGTCTCTCACGTCGCTGTGGAGGAATTTTGGCCCACTCTTCCATGCAGAACTGCTTTAACTCAGTGACGTGTGTGTTTTCAAGCATGAACTGCTCGTTTCAAGTCCTGCCACAACATCTCAATTGAGATTAGGTCTGGACTTTGACTAGGCCATTCCAAAACTTCAAATTTGTTGCTTTTTAGCAATTTTCATGTAGACTTGATTGTGTGTTTTGGATCATTGTCTTGCTGCATGACCCAGCTGCGCTTCAGCTTCAGCTCACAGACGGATGGTCTGACATTCTCCTGTATAATTCTCTGATACAGAGCAGAATTCATGGTTCCTTCTATTAAGGCAAGTCGTCCAGGTCCTGAGGCAGCAAAGCATCCCCAAAGCATCACACCACCACCACTATGCTTGACCTTTGGTATGATGTTCTTACTGTGGAATGCAGAGTTTGGTTTTCGCCAGGCATAATGGGACCCATCTCGTCCAAAAAGTTGACTCAAGTTTGCCAAAAAGCACCTGGATGATCATCAAGACTCTTGGAAGAACGTTCTATGGACAGATTGTTCAAAAGTATAACTTTTTGGACGACATGGTTCCAGTAATGCCTGGCGAAAACCAAACTCTGCATTCCACAGTAAGAACATCATACCAAAGGTCAAGCATGGTGGTGGTGGTGTGATGGTTTGGGGATGCATGCAGCAAGACAATGATCCAAAACACACAATCAAGTCTACATGAAAATTGCTAAAAAGCAACAAATTGGAAGTTTTGGAATGGCCTAGTCAAAGTCCAGACCTAATCCCAATTGAGATGTTGTGGCAGGACTTGAAACGAGCAGTTCATGCTTGAAAATCCACACGTCACTGAGTTAAAGCAGTTCTGCATGGAAGAGTGGGCCAAAATTCCTCCACAGCGACGTGAGAGACTGATCAACAACTACAGGAAGCATTTGGTTGGAGTCATTGCAGCTAAAGGTGGCACAACCAGTTATTGAGTGTAATGGGGGCAATTACTTTTTCACACAGGGGAATTGGGTGTTGCATAACTTTGTTTATGAAATAAATACATAATATATATATATATATATAGCATCTGTAGTGATGGGAGAGAGGGGCATGACACACACACACACACACACACACACACACACACAGCTACATCTCTTTGGCTATTATCCCACCGCTGGCATCCATACATAGCCCAGGCCAAGCCAAAACGTTCCCCTCTCAACAACACCCAGGTGAAACCTTGAATGAATGAATAAAGTTCTGCTCAGTTCCCCGTAACTGAGGAACACACACTGTGTTAGTCTGGGTCAGACCTACTCCCGCTGGGGAGACGTGATGGACAGATCGTGTGTGAGATGGTTGAGATTCAGACGGCGTGATGAGGGGCCCTAAGACACCTCACTGCTCTTTAATCAAAATCTCATCAGACGAAACCCTGCAGGGTGGTCCTCTGCTTACATTACCTGGAGGCTTTTCCTATTATTTTTTAACTGTGTCCTGTTCTCTCTCTCTCTCTCTCTCTCTCTCTCTCTCTCTCTCTCTCTCTCTCTCTCTCTCTCTCTCTCTCTCTCTCTCTCTCTCTCTCTCTCTCTCTCTCTCGCTCTCTCTGACCAGTCGTCTGGATGCCAACCACATCTCCAGTATTCCTCGGGGCTGCTTCGACGGCCTCCAGTCTCTACGTCACCTGTGGCTGGATGACAACTCCCTGACAGAGGTGCCGGCTGACGCCCTGGAGGCCTTGTCCTCCCTTCAGGCCATGACCCTGGCTCTCAACAGAATCACACATATACCTGACCGGGCCTTCACTAACCTCTCCTCCCTCGTGGTCCTGTGAGTACTGGATACTACCGTGTCCTCTCTTCCTCCGTCTTCCCTCTGTCCTTCTCTCCGCTCCCCTCTCTCTCCTTGGCCAACCTCTTCAGCCTGGTGGTCCTGTGAGCACTAGACAACAGCCTCTGTCCTTCTCTCCGTCCCCCTCTCTCTCCTTGGCCAACCTCTTCAGCCTGGTGGTCCTGTGAGCACTAGACAACAGCCTCTGTCCTTCTCTCCGTCCCCCTCTCTCTCCTTGGCCAACCTCTTCAGCCTGGTGGTCCTGTGAGCACTAGACAACAGCCTCTGTCCTTCTCTCCGTCCCCCTCTCTCTCTCCTTGGCCAACCTCTTCAGCCTGGTGGTCCTGTGAGCACTAGACAACAGCCTCTGTCCTTCTCTCCGTCCCCCTCTCTCTCCTTGGCCAACCTCTTCAGCCTGGTGGTCCTGTGAGCACTAGACAACAGTCTGTCTCTTCTTCTTTTCATCCTGTCTACCCTCCTCACTCGTCCTCCACCCTTCTGCCATCAGCCCCCTCCATCCTCTCTGCCACCCCTCTATCCTCTCTGCCACCCCTCCATCCCCTCTCCTCCCTCCATCCTCTCTGCCACCCCTCCATCCTCTCTGCCACCCCTCCATCCTCTCTGCCACCCCTCCATCCTCTCTGCCACCCCTCCATCCTCTCCTCCCTCCCCTCCATCCTCTCTGCCACCCCTCCATCCTCTCTGCCACCCCTCCATCCTCTCTGCCACCCCTCCATCCTCTCTGCCACCCCTCCATCCTCTCCTCCCTCCCCTCCATCCTCTCTGCCACCCCTCCATCCTCTCTGCCTCCCCCTCCATCCTCTCTGCCACCCCTCCATCCTCTCTGCCACCCCTCCATCCTCTCCTCCCTCCATCCTCTCTGCCACCTCTCCATCCTCTCTGCCACCCCTCCATCCTCTCTGCCACCCCTCCATCCTCTCTGCCACCCCTCCATCCTCTCCTCCCTCCATCCTCTCTGCCACCTCTCCATCCTCTCTGCCACCCCTCCATCCTCTCCTCCCTCCATCCTCTCTGCCACCTCTCCAACCTCTCTGCCACCCCTCCATCCTCTCTGCCACCCCTCCATCCTCTCTGCCACCCCTCCATCCTCTCCTCCCTCCATCCTCTCTGCCACCTCTCCATCCTCTCTGCCACCCCTCCATCCTCTCCTCCCTCCATCCTCTCTGCCACCCCTCCATCCTCTCTGCCACCTCTCCATCCTCTCTGCCACCCCTCCATCCTCTCTGCCACCCCTCCATCCTCTCTGCCACCTCTCCATCCTCTCTGCCACCCCTCCATCCTCTCCTCCCTCCATCCTCTCTGCCACCACTCCATCCTCTCTGCCACCCCTCCATCCTCTCCTCCCTCCATCCTCTCTGCCACCCCTCCATCCTCTCTGCCACCTCTCCATCCTCTCTGCCACCCCTCCATCCTCTCCTCCCTCCATCCTCTCTGCCACCCCTCCATCCTCTCTGCCACCTCTCCATCCTCTCTGCCACCCTTCCATCCTCTCTGCCACCCCTCCATCCTCTCTGCCACCCCTCCATCCTCTCTGCCACCCCTCCATCCTCTCTGCCACCTCTCCATCCCCTCTCCTCCCTCCAGCTCTCCTCCCCTCTTCTCCTCCCCAGTTCCACCATCCTCCCATCCTCTGTTTATTTATTAACACACAGAGAGTCCATTCACCAAAGCGCCTAGCTGGAACCAGGGGATATTTACTGACAGAGTGTAGGAAGAAGGGATGAAGAAAAACATTTAGACAAACTGAATGAGAGAACATCCGTTCAGTTCCTGACAGGTGATGACGGCCACACGCGCACACACACACGCACACACACACACACACACACACACACACACACACACACACACACACACACACACACACACACACACACACACACACACACACTCTTTGCGTCCGTTCAGGTGATGACGGTCACGCACGCACACACACACACACACACACACACACACACACACACACACACACACACACTCTTTGCGTCCGTTCAGGCGATGACGGTCACACGCGCACGAACACACACACACACACACACACACACACACACACATTCTTTGCATCCGTTCATGTGATGACAGCCTCTCCTGCTTCTCTTGAATCCCCTCCTGAGGCCTTCAGGGAGTAAGTTAGCTTGTTCCCAACTGTCAAACAAATCTGTCAACACCACCATCATTTATGGGTTACAATTAAGTACCTTACTGTGATTGTTTTCAATTAAAATGGTAAAAACAAGAAACAAAAATAGCTTCTTAACAAGAGCAATTTCTCAAGCAAGAATTTAGCCAGGACTGTCTGGGAGTGGACTGAGTGGGGAGGGGAAAACTGAAAACTAGCTGTTATTGGCAGAGCGGTTTGGAACTCTCTTTCTTACTGGTCGGCAGGCAGGCAGGCAGGCAGGCAGGCAGGCAGGCAGGCAGGCAGGCAGGCAGGCAGGCAGGCAGGCAGGCCAAAACTCCATCCCCACCAAAACAGGCAGAAATTTCAGGGAGTCTTTTCAAACTGCTCTTACACTAAAAGAGCATTATCATCATTTTCACAATTCCACAGTATTATTCCAACCTCATAAATATATGGAAATACATATTAAACACTGGGCCTTGATGTGAGTGAGGTGATGTGTAAACTAGCTCATACATAGCGCCATGCCTGTTTAAGCCCCAGTGTCTCAGTCCCAGTGTCTCAGCCCCAGTGTCTCAGCCCCAGTGTCTCAGTCCCAGTGTCTCAGCCCCAGTGTCTCAGCCCCAGTGTCTCAGTCCCAGTGTCTCAGCCCCAGTGTCTCATCCCCAGTGTCTCAGCCCCAGTGTCTCAGCCCCAGTGTCTCAGTCCCAGTGTCTCAGCCCCAGTGTCTCAGTCCCAGTGTCTCAGTCCCAGTGTCTCAGCCCCAGTGTCTCAGTCCCAGTCTCTCAGTCCCAGTGTCTCAGTCCCAGTGTCTCAGCCCCAGTGTCTCAGCCCCAGTGTCTCAGTCCCAGTGTCTCAGCTCCCAGTGTCTCAGCCCCAGTGTCTCAGCCCCAGTGTCTCAGTCCCAGTGTCTCAGCCCCAGTGTCTCAGCCCCAGTGTCTCAGCCCCAGTGTCTCAGCCCCAGTGTCTCAGCCCCAGTGTCTCAGCTCCAGTATCCCAGTGTCTCAGCCCCAGTGTCTCAGCCCCAGTCTCTCAGTCCCAGTGTCTCAGTCCCAGTCTCTCAGTCCCAGTGTCTCAGTCCCAGTGTCTCAGCCCCAGTGTCTCAGCTCCAGTATCCCAGTGTCTCAGCCCCAGTGTCTCAGTCCCAGTGTCTCAGCCCCAGTGTCTCAGTCCCAGTGTCTCAGCGTCTCAGTCCCAGTGACTCAGCCCCAGTGTCTCAGCCCCAGTCTCTCAGCCCCAGTCTCTCAGTCCCAGTGTCTCAGTCCCAGTGTCTCAGTCCCAGTGTCTCAGCCCCAGTGTCTCAGTCCCAGTGTCTCAGCCCCAGTGTCCCAGTGTCTCAGTCCCAGTGACTCAGCCCCAGTGTCTCAGTCCCAGTGTCTCAGCCCAGTGTCTCAGCCCCAGTGTCTCAGCCCCAGTGTCTCAGTCCCCAGTGTCTCAGCCTGCCCAGTGTCTCAGCCCCAGTGTCTCAGCCCCAGTGTCTCAGCCCCAGTGTCTCAGTCCCAGTGTCTCAGCCCCAGTGTCTCAGTCCCAGTGTCTCAGCCCCAGTGTCTCAGCCCCAGTCTCTCAGTCCCAGTGTCTCAGCCCCAGTGTCTCAGTCCCAGTGTCTCAGCCCCAGTGTCCCAGTGTCTCAGTCCCAGTGACTCAGCCCCAGTGTCTCAGCCCCAGTCTCTCAGTCCCAGTGTCTCAGTCCCAGTGTCTCAGCCCCAGTGTCTCAGTCCCAGTGTCCCAGTCCCAGTGTCTCAGCCCCAGTGTCTCAGCCCCAGTCTCTCAGCCCCAGTCTCTCAGTCCCAGTGTCTCAGCCCCAGTGTCTCAGCCCCAGTGTCTCAGCCCCAGTGTCCCAGTGTCTCAGCCCCAGTGTCTCAGCCCCAGTGTCTCAGCCCCAGTGTCTCAGTCCCAGTGTCTCAGCCCCAGTGTCTCAGCCCCAGTGTCTCAGCCCCAGTGTCTCAGCCCCAGTGTCTCAGCCCCAGTGTCCCAGTGTCTCAGCCCCAGTGTCTCAGCCCCAGTGTCTCAGTCCCAGTGTCTCAGCCCCAGTCTCTCAGTCCCAGTGTCTCAGCCCCAGTGTCTCAGCCCCAGTGTCTCAGCCCCAGTGTCTCAGCCCCAGTGTCTCAGCCCCAGTGTCTCAGCTCCAGATCCCAGTGTCTCAGCCCCAGTGTCTCAGCCCCAGTGTCTCAGTCCCAGTGTCTCAGCCCAGTGTCTCAGCCCAGTGTCTGTCCCAGTGTCTCAGCCCCAGTGTCTCAGCCCCAGTGTCCCAGTGTCTCAGTCCCAGTGTCTCAGCCCCAGTGTCTCAGCCCCAGTGTCTCAGCCCCAGTGTCTCAGCCCCAGTGTCCCAGTGTCTCAGTCCCAGTGTCTCAGCCCCAGTGTCCCAGTGTCTCAGTCCCAGTGTCTCAGCCCCAGTGTCTCAGTCCCAGTGTCTCAGTCCCAGTGTCTCAGCCCCAGTCTCTCAGCCCCAGTCTCTCAGTCCCAGTGTCTCAGTCCCCAGTGTCTCAGTCCCAGTGTCTCAGCCCCAGTGTCTCAGTCCCAGTGTCTCAGCCCCAGTGTCCCAGTGTCTCAGTCCCAGTGACTCAGCCCCAGTGTCTCAGTCCCAGTGTCTCAGTCCCAGTGTCTCAGTCCCAGTGTCTCAGCCCCAGTGTCTCAGTCCCAGTGTCTCAGCCCCAGTGTCTCAGCCCCAGTGTCTCAGTCCCAGTGTCTCAGCCCCAGTGTCTCAGCCCCAGTCTCTCAGTCCCAGTGTCTCAGCCCCAGTGTCTCAGTCCCAGTGTCTCAGTCCCAGTGTCTCAGCCCCAGTGTCTCAGTCCCACTGTCTCAGCGTCTCAGTCCCAGTGTCTCAGCCCCAGTGTCTCAGTCCCAGTCTCTCAGCCCCAGTCTCTCAGCCCCAGTGTCTCAGTCCCAGTGTCTCAGCCCCAGTGTCTCAGTCCCAGTGTCTCAGCCCCAGTGTCCCAGTGTCTCAGTCCCAGTGACTCAGCCCCAGTGTCTCAGTCCCAGTGTCTCAGTCCCAGTGTCTCAGTCCCAGTGTCTCAGCCCCAGTGTCTCAGTCCCAGTGTCTCAGCCCCAGTGTCTCAGCCCCAGTGTCTCAGTCCCAGTGTCTCAGCCCCAGTGTCTCAGCCCCAGTCTCTCAGTCCCAGTGTCTCAGCCCCAGTGTCTCAGTCCCAGTGTCTCAGCCCCAGTGTCTCAGCCCCAGTCTCTCAGTCCCAGTGTCTCAGCCCCAGTGTCTCAGTCCCAGTGTCTCAGCCCCAGTGTCCCAGTGTCTCAGTCCCAGTGACTCAGCCCCAGTGTCTCAGCCCCAGTCTCTCAGTCCCAGTGTCTCAGCCCCAGTGTCTCAGTCCCAGTGTCCCAGTCCCAGTGTCTCAGTCCCAGTGTCTCAGCCCCAGTGTCTCAGCCCCAGTGTCTCAGTCCCAGTGTCTCAGCCCCAGTGTCTCAGCCCCAGTGTCTCAGCCCCAGTGTCTCAGCCCCAGTGTCTCAGCCCCAGTGTCTCAGCCCCAGTGTCTCAGCCCCAGTGTCTCAGTCCCAGTGTCTCAGTCCCAGTGTCTCAGTCCCAGTGTCTCAGTCCCAGTGTCTCAGCCCCAGTGTCTCAGCCCCAGTGTCTCAGCCCCAGTGTCCCAGTGTCTCAGTCCCAGTGTCTCAGTCCCAGTGTCTGTGTCTCAGCCCCAGTGTCTCAGCCCCAGTGTCTCCGTCCCAGTGTCTCAGTCCCAGTGTCTCAGTCCCAGTGTCTCAGTCCCAGTGTCTCAGTCCCAGTGTCCCAGTGTCTCAGTCCCAGTGTCTCTGTCCCAGTGTCTCAGCCCCAGTGTCTCAGCCCCAGTCTCTCAGCCCCAGTGTCTCAGCCCCAGTGTCTCAGCCCCAGTGTCTCAGTCCCAGTGTCTCAGTGTCTCAGTCCCAGTGTCTCAGTCCCAGTGTCTCAGTCCCAGTGTCTCAGCCCCAGTGTCTCAGCCCCAGTGTCCCAGTGTCTCAGTCCCAGTGTCTCAGCCCCAGTGTCCCAGTGTCTCAGTCCCCAGTGTCTCAGCCCCAGTGTCCCAGTGTCTCAGTCCCAGTGTCTCAGCCCCAGTGTCTCAGTGTCTCAGCCCCAGTGTCTCAGCCCCAGTGTCTCAGCCCCAGTGTCTCAGCCCCAGTGTCTCAGCCCCAGTGTCTCAGCCCCAGTCTCTCAGTCCCAGTGTCTCAGCCCCAGTGTCTCAGTCCCAGTGTCCCAGTGTCTCAGCCCCAGTGTCTCAGCCCCAGTGTCTCAGCCCCAGTGTCTCAGTCCCAGTGTCTCAGTCCCAGTGTCTCAGTCCCAGTGTCCCAGTGTCTCAGTCCCAGTGTCTCAGCCCCAGTGTCCCAGTGTCTCAGCCCCAGTGTCCCAGTGTCTCAGCCCCAGTGTCTCAGCCCCAGTGTCTCAGCCCCAGTGTCCCAGTGTCTCAGTCCCAGTGTCTCAGCCCCAGTGTCCCAGTGTCTCAGCCCCAGTGTCCCAGTGTCTCAGCCCCAGTGTCCCAGTGTCTCAGTCCCAGTGTCTCAGCCCCAGTGTCCCAGTGTCTCAGAGGTCCCAGTGTCTCAGCCCCAGTGCCGTCCCAGTGTCTCAGCCCCAGTGTCCGTGACTCAGCCCCAGTGTCTCAGCCCCAGTGTCCCAGTGTCTCAGTCCCAGTGTCTCAGCCCCAGTGTCCCAGTGTCTCAGCCCCAGTGTCCCAGTGTCTCAGCCCCAGTGTCTCAGCCCCAGTGTCCCAGTGACTCAGCCCCAGTGTCTCAGCCCCAGTGTTCCAGTGTCTCAGCCCCAGTGTCCCAGCCCCAGTGTCTCAGTCCCAGTGTCTCAGTCCCAGGCTGCATCTGAAATAGCACCCTATTCCCTATGTAGTGCACTACAGAATCCCATGAACCCTGGTCAAAGGTAGTGCACTACATAGGGAATAGGGTGCCATTTGGGCCCCAGTGTTTGATCCCCAGTGGCTCTGAGCAGCCTCCCTGCCTCCCTCCGTGTCTGTCTGTCTGTCCCGGTGTGACCGTGTGTTGGTCTTGGTCTCCATGCGATGCGGCCAGGCCTAAGAGCCTGGGAGGGAGGAAGGAAGCTCACAGGGCTGATTCACCGTGTCCAGGGTAGGCAGCACAGATAGACAGGCAGAGGGTAGGAGAAGAGATGTGGGGATGGGGCTGATTGTTTTCCTGGCAAACTTCCGTCCGCCACAAAGATCTTGGTGCCCAGGGGCATCCGCTCTCCACAGCAGACCCGGTCTAGGCTGGATCTCTGCCCCTTCCAAGGCTTCGTAATAACCCCCACCGTACCAACCCACATTCATACACACACACTGAGCCCTCTTCTCTATGCACACGCACACACACACACACACACACACACATACACACACACTCAGGGGTAGATACATATCCTCTATGCCATATTTTCAGCAGCTCATGGAGATGTCTGGCACATTTATCTATTCCATTTCACAAGTGTTTTATTTCGTACACAGACACTACACAGACACTACACAGACACTACACAGACACTACACAGACACTACACAGACACTACACTACACAGACACTACACAGACACTACACAGACACTACACTGACACTACACTGACACTACACTGACATTACACTGACACACAGACTCTCTCTCTCTCTCTCTGCATCCATCTCCTAAACTCTCTCCTAAACACACATATCCTGATCAGTCTGTCCTCCACCCCCCCACTCTCTGCCTCACACACACTGGTTCACTTTCTCTCTCCCTAACCCTATAAAGAACCTCCAGACCATCCCAAATCCTCTCCCAGCATCACTCAGTAACAGGCAACACCAAGCCCATTGTGGCTCCTCCGCTCTCTCTCTCTCTCTCTCTCTCTCTCTCTCTCTCTCTCCCTCTCTCTCTCTCTCTCTCTCTCGCGCTCTCGCTCCCCCCCCCACCAGCTTGGCACAGTGGCTCTGAGAAGCTTGTGGGCTGACTGTGCCCTGGGGTCAGAGACAGAAGGAGAGATAGAAGAGATATGGAGAGAGATCAGAAGCAGAGAGAGAGGGCTTGTAGTCAATCCCCTGACGTGGCAGTGGTAGACTGGACTCCTCTCTCAGGGCTGTGGGCGGTCAGCAGGGAGACAGGGGGAGATGGAAGGGAGACGGGGGAGACAGGGGAGATGGAAGGGAGACAGGTTGATGGGGCAGATGGAAGGGAGACGGAGACAGGGGGGAGATGGAAGGGAGACTGGGGAGATGGAAGAGACAGGACAGGAGACGGGGTGACGGGAGACTGGAGGACCTAAGCCCAGCGCCCTGGATCCTTGCAGAGTGACAGGTTACAAACCAGCACACCTGGGTCCAAATAGTATTTGTTTTCCTTCAAGTGCTTTGAGCATTTGATTTAGCTTGCCTGCCTGCAGTGTTGGATTTTCACTTGGAACTATATCATTGGTTCCATTGTTCCAGGCTTTCTTAATCAATAGCAGCTAAAACGTGTGAAAGAAAACACATACTGTTTGAACCCCTGGTCTGACCACAAGTCCCCTTGTCCACAGCCTCAACTCACACTAGCATTACTACTACTACACAGCTCCCAGAGCTGGCCACTTCCAGTTCCAGAGAGCTGACAGAGCGGTCCCATTAAACAACGAGCAGCAGTTACTGCCAACCATGCCTGTTGATTGGTTTTCCCCAGAAGGCTTCATTTCATAGTAATTGAACGGGTCAAAAGGACTGATTCTCTTCCTCCACATTATGTTCTGTGTCAGTCTCAGTTTAGCGTTACGTTTCATGGTGTTTCTGCATAGCAACATCCCTCCACATCCCTCCACACTGCTCTGTCTAATCATATGCAAGTCTCTGTCATTTGAAGTTCGTCTCATGTTCACATTTCCTATACAGTGCCACTAATTTATTTATTTATGTAATGAGTGATGCCTTGGGGAGGAACAAGGGAACAAGGGAGCGGATTCCCCCATTCTGTCTCTTCCTCAACCCCTCCCTCACCCTCTACCTCCTCCTCACCCTCTCCCTCCTCCTCACCCTCTCCCTCCTCCACACCCCCTTCCTCACCCTCCTCACCCTCTCCCTCCTCCTCACCCCCTCCCTCACCCTCCTCCTCACCCTCTCCCTCCTCCACACTCCCTCCCTCACCCTCCTTCTCACCCTCTCACTCCTCCACACCCACTCCCTCACCCTCTCCCTCCTCCTCACCCCTCCCTCACCCTCTCAATCCTCCACACCCACTCCCTCACCCTCTCCCTCCTCCACACCCACTCCCTCACCCTCTCCCTCCTCCTCACCCTTCTCCCTCCTCCACACCCACTCCCTCACCCTCTCCCTCCTCCTCACCCCTCTCCCTCCTCCACACCCCTTCCCTCACCCTCTCCCTCCTCCTCACCCTCTCCCTCCTCCACACCCCCTCCCTCACCCTCCCCCTCCTCCTCACCCCTCCCTCACCCTCTCCCCACTCTCCAATCCCCCTCCCCCTTTCTTTGATTCCGATCCCCAGCCAATCAGCTGTCCTGTCCCGGGCTGTGTGTGTGTGTCTGTCTGACTGTTCTCTTTGCGTTCCTCTGCAGGCATCTCAATAACAATAGAATCCGCACCCTGGGAACGCAGTGCTTTGACGGCCTCCAGAGCCTGGAGACTCTGTAAGTTCACCTCTCATTAACATGGACACAACTACTGCCATTTGAAGATTATTTGCCCCCTCCATCTCTCTTCTCCCTCCTCCTCCATCTCTCTTCTCCCTCCTCCTCCTCCTCCTCCCTCCATCTCTCTTCTCCCTCCTCCTCCCTCCATCTCTCTTCTCCCTCCTCCTCCCTCCATCTCTCTTCTCCCTCCTCCTCCTCCTCCTTCCATCTCTCTTCTCCCTCCTCCTCCTCCCTCCCTCCATCTCTCTTCTCCCTCCTCCTCCCTCCATCTCTCTTCTCCCTCCTCCTCCCTCCATCTCTCTTCTCCCTCCTCCTCCTCCTCCTCCCTCCATCTCTCTTCTCCCCCCTCCTCCTCCCTCCATCTCTCTTCTCCCTCCTCCTCCCTCCAAATCTCTTCTCCCTCCTCCTCCTCCTCCCTCCATCTCTCTTCTCCCTCCTCCTCCCTCCAAATCTCTTCTCCCTCCTCCTTCTCCCTCCATCTCTCTTCTCCCTCCTCCTCCTCCTCCTCCCTCCATCTCTCTTCTCCCTCCTCCTCCCTCCATCTCTCTTCTCCCTCCATCTCCTCCTCCCTCCATCTCTCTTCTCCCTCCTCCTCCTCCTCCCTCATCTCTCTTCTCCTCCTCCTCCTCCTCCTCCTCCTCCTCCTCCTCCTCCTCCTCCTCCTCCCTCCATCTCTCTTCTCCCTCCTCCTCCTCCTCCCTCCATCTCTCTTCTCCCTCCTCCTCCCTCCATCTCTCTTCTCCCTCCTCCTCCTCCTCCCTCCATCTCTCTTCTCCCTCCTCCTCCCTCCATCTCTCTTCTCCCTCCTCCTCCTCCCTCCATCTCTCTTCTCCCTCCTCCTCCTCCTCCTCCTCCTCCCTCCATCTCTCTTCTCCCTCCTCCTCCCTCCATCTCTCTTCTCCCTCCTCCTCCCTCCATCTCTCTTCTCCCTCCTCCTCCTCCCTCCATCTCTCTTCTCCCTCCTCCTCCTCCTCCTCCCTCCATCTCTCTTCTCCTCCTCCTCCTCCTCCTCCTCCCTCCATCTCTCTTCTCCCTCCTCCTCCCTCCATCTCTCTTCTCCCTCCTCCTCCTTCCTCCATCTCTCTTCTCCTCCTCCTCCCTCCATCTCTCTTCTCCCTCCTCCTCCTCCCTCCATCTCTCTTCTCCCTCCTCCTCCTCCCTCTCTCCTTCTTTTGCCGCATGACAGTCACACAACACAGAGGGTTTCCCTTACACCTCTAGAAGTGGGCCACTGCTCTCTCTCTCTCTCTGGTTCTCTCTCTCTCTCTGGTTCTCTCTCTCTCGCTGGTTCTCTCTCTCTCTCTCTGGTTCTCTCTCTCTCTGGTTCTCTTTCTCTCTCTCTCTCTGGTTCTCTCTCTCTGGTTCACTCTCTCTCTCTCTCTCTGGTTCTCTCTCGCTCTCTCTCGCTCTCTCTGGTTCTCTCTGGTTCTCTCTGGTTCTCTCTGGTTCTCTCTGGTTCTCTCTGTCTCTCTCTCTCGCTCTCTCTCTCTCTCTCTCTCTCTCTCTCTCTCTCTCTCTCTCTCTCTCTCTCTCTCTCTCTCTCTTCTCTCTCTCTCTCTCTCTCAGTTAATGGTTTGTCTGACTAAAAGTCATTCACATGCATAAATAGATGTTTTTGGGTCTGGGTGCTCTGAAGCATACCAGAAGCCATTGGTTGGATGGCTGGCTGGCTTGCTGGTTGGCTGGCTGGCTGATTCATTAAAGGAATTCCCATGCTTTGTCCTGTAGTTAAATATATTCAGTTTTAGGAGATTCCCTCCAAAAGTCACACACTCCCATGGCTTTTACATGTTAATTCAGCTTGCATTTTGAGGGGCTTGTGGGTAACACAGAGACTTGTGTATAACAGAGAGACTTGTGTATAACAGAGAGACTTGTGGGTAACAGAGAGACTTGTGTATAACAGAGACTTGTGGTTAACATAGAAACTTGTGGGTAACAGAGAGATTTGTGGATAACAGTAAGACTTGTGGGTAGCATAGAAATGTGTGCGTAATAGAGAGACTTGTGGGTAACAGAGAAACTTGTGGGCAACAGAGATACTTGTGGGTAACAGAGAGATGTGTGGGTAACAGAGATATGTGTGGGTAACAGAGAGACGTATGGGTAACAGAGAGATGTGTGGGTAACAGAGAGACGTGTGGGTAACAGAGAGACGTGTGGGTAACAGAGAGACTTGTGGGTAACTCTGAAACGTGGGTAATTCCACCAGTGTGAGTATTCCAGATTGTTGGGATGTGGGGGTGTTCCTCCCCCCAATAAAGAATTGTGTATCAGTAATGGCAGCAGCTGCTTGGACACAGCCGGCATATTCTCCTCAGGGAGGGGTCTCTGTCCCCTCTGTCTCCGCTCGGCGGGGAGGTGAGGAGCACACACACATGAACTCTCCATGTGTCACATGAGATCTATTCAGCTCCAGGGACTGGGAGCTATTCATTAACCCCCTGCCTGCCGTCCTTACAAACCTCTTTTATCCATTTGTCATTTTGATAATGGTTAGACATTTACATGTCCACACAGCAAAGGGCCGTTCGTCACATGAGCATCCAAACCTAGAGCTCACCCCCCCATAGAATTACATATAGGACCTTTTATCCTGGCTGCTTCTCCGAAAACAACATGGGAAAACTAAGTGTATAGTTCGTATACCTTAAAAACACACAGGCGTTGGATGTTAAATTGATGGTGGCATGTGTGTATGGGTGCCAGAGTAGGACTCTCTCCCTGGTACCATCCAAAACAACATGGAAAACTAACTGCCCGTAGTACAAATATTTCAAATATGTTTTATTGAAGAGCAGAGTTATCGCTATATGCAGAATACATACTCTTGTGAGTATATATGCTCCATTGTATTGCTACATAAATGACATAATGGAGAGAGAGAGAGAGAGAGAGAGAGAGAGAGAGAGAGAGAGAGAGAGAGAGAGAGAGAGAGAGAGAGAGAGAGAGAGAGAGAGAGAGAGAGAGAGAGAGAGAGAGAGAGAGAGAGAGAGAGAGAGAGAGAGAGAGAGAGAGAGAGAGAGAGAGAGAGAGAGAGAGAGAGAGAGAGAGAGAGAGAGAGAGAGAGAGAGAGAGAGAGAGAGAGAGAGAGAGAGAGAGAGAGAGAGAGAGAGAGAGAGAGAGAGAGAGAGAGAGAGAGAGAGAGAGAGAGAGAGAGAGAGAGAGAGAGAGAGAGAGAGAGAGAGAGAGAGAGAGAGAGAGAGAGAGAGAGAGAGAGAGAGAGAGAGAGAGAGAGAGAGAGAGAGAGAGAGAGAGAGAGAGAGAGAGAGAGAGAGAGAGAGAGAGAGAGAGAGAGATGAGAAACCTTTACTGGATAGACGTATCTGATCTGGTAGAAATGTGAATACTATAGTGTACCTTAAACACTCCCTGGCTTAGTAGTACGGCGTTTATTTAGCCGTCAAGTATCAGTCTGTTTCTGTTTAATTAACCCAGCCGCAAATATGACAACGTTTACATGACGGATGTCTGAGTGAGGGAATTAAACAAAGCAAAAATCCACATTTATATTCTCCAACTGAACCCTGGCACCTGAGTTCTAACACGCAAACGTCCGTTATTCATTTGAAAAAGGTTCTATGTTCTTCCTGCTGCAGTGTGTCTCTGGCTGCGTTCCAAATAACATTCTATTCCTATTGGCCCTGGTCAAAAGTAGTGCACTCTAAAGGGAACGTGGTGCCATTTGGGACATGGCCTCTGACTCTGTGTGTGGCCGCGGGGAGCAGGGCTCTGTAATTATTGCTGTCCGTACACAACGACCGAACGAACGACCGGCATACACATGTTCTCTCAGTGGTTTTTACTGCAATACAGAGACGACCTTCTGGCAGGGTGTAACAGGATGCCTCTGTATGCAGCGTGCCAGCAGCACAGATTTCTAATACTGAACCCTGACCCCTCCTGTTGGAGAGATGCACAGGCAGACCAAACAACCTCCCACGAACTAGGGAGACTGGGAGCCCGAGCCATGATTAGCTCTTAATCCTAGGGGCTACTCTCTGTCCAAATGGTGTCTTAATCCAAGGGGCTACTCTCTGTCCAAATGGTGTCTTAATCCAAGGGGCCATTCTCTGTCCAAATGGTGTCTTAATCCAAGGGGCCACTCTCTGTCCAAATGGTGTCTTAATCCTAGGGGCCACTCTCTGTCCAAATGGTGTCTTAATCCTAGGGGCCACTCTCTGTCCAAATGGTGTCTTAATCCTAGGGGCCACTCTCTGTCCAAATGGTGTCTTAATCCTAGGGGCCACTCTCTGTCCAAATGGTGTCTTAATCCTAGGGGCCACTCTCTGTCCAAATGGTGTCTTAATCCAAGGGGCTACTCTCTGTCCAAATGGTGTCTTAATCCAAGGGGCCACTCTCTGTCCAAATGGTGTCTTAATCCTAGGGGCCACTCTCTGTCCAAATGGTGTCTTAATCCAAGGGGCCATTCTCTGTCCAAATGGTGTCTTAATCCAAGGGGCCACTCTCTGTCCAAATGGTGTCTTAATCCTAGGGGCCATTCTCTGTCCAAATGGTGTCTTAATCCAAGGGGCCACTCTCTGTCCAAATGGTGTCTTAATCCAAGGGGCCACTCTCTGTCCAAATGGTGTGGTGGTATACTATCACCTGGCTTGTAAAGGGATATCGACCCGACCGGGTTTTTCCCAAGAGAGACAGACAGACAGACAGACTCTCGCTCTCTCTCTCTCTCACTCTCAATTCAATTCAATTTGAATTTAAGGGCTTTATTGGCATGGGAAACATATGTTAACATTGCCAAAGCAAGTGAAGTAGATAGTAAACAAAAGTGAAATAAACAATAAAATATTAACAGTGAACATTACACTCAGAAGTTCCAAAGGAGTAGAGACATTTCAAATGTCATATTATGTATATATACAGTGTTGTAACAATGTGCAAATAGTTAAAGTACAAAAGGGAAAATAAATAAACATAAATATGGGTTGTATTTACAATGGTGTTTGTTCTTCACTGGTTGCCCTTTTCTTGTGGCAACAGGTCACAAATCTTGCTGCTGTGATGGCACACTGTGGTATTTCACCCAATAGATATGGGAGTTTATCAAAATTGAGTTTGTTTTCAAATTCTTTGTGGATCTCTATAATCTGAGGGAAATATGTGTCTCTAATATGGTCATACATTCGGCAGGAGTTTAGGAAGTGCAGCTCAGTTTCCACCTAATTTTGTGGGCAGTGTGCACATAGCCTGTCTTCTCTTGAGAGCCAGGTCTGCCTACGGCGGCCTTTCTCAATAGCAAGGCTATGCTCACTGAGTCTGTACATAGTCCAAAGCTTTCCTTAAGTTTGGGTCAGTCACAGTGGTCAGGGATTCTGCCACTGTGTACTCTCTGTTTAGAGCCAAATAGCATTCTAGTTTACTCTGTTTTTTTGTTAATTCTTTCCAATGTGTCAAGTAATTCTCTTTTTGTTTTCTCATGATTTGGTTGGGTCTAATTGTATTGTTGTTGTTGTCCTGGGGCTCTGTGGGGTCTGTTTGTGTTTGTGAACAGAGCCCCAGGACCAGCTTACTTAGGGGACTCTTCTCCAAGTTCATCTCTTTGTAGGTGATGACTTTGTTATGGAAGGTTTGGGAATCGCTTCCTTTTAAGTGGTTATAGAATTTAACGGCTCTTTTCTGGATTTTGATAATTAGCGGGTATCGGCCTAATTCTGCTCTGCAAGCATTATTTTGTGTTTTTCGTTGTACACTGAGGATATTTTTGCAGAATTCTGCATGCAGAGTCTCAATTTGGTGTTTGTCCTATTTTGTGAATTCTTGGTTGGTGAGCGGACCCCAGACCTCACAACCATAAAGGGCAATGGGTTGTATAACTGATTCAAGTGTTTTTTTGCCAGATCCTAATTGGTATGTCAAATTGTATGTTCCTTTTGATGGCATAGAAGGCCCTTCTTGCCTCTCAGATCGTTCACAGCTTTGTGGAAGTTACCTGTGGCGCTGATGTTTAGGCCGAGGTATGTATAGTTTTTTGTGTCCTCTAGGGCAACGGAGTATAGATGGAATTTGATTTGTGGTCCTGGCAACTGGACCTTTTTTGGAACACCATTATTTTTGTCTTACTGAGATTTATTGTCAGGGCCCAGGTCTGACAGAATCTGTGCAGAAGATCTAGGTGCTGCTGTAGGCTCCCCCCCCTCTCTCTCTCTCTCTCTCTCTCTCTCTCTCTCTCTCTCTCTCTCTCTCTCTCTCTCTCTCTCTCTCTCTCTCTCTCTCTCTCTCTCTCTCTCTCTCTCTCTCTCTCTCTGTCTCTCTCTCTCTCTGTCTCTCTGGGCCCACATTGAAGCAATTTCAATTTAATGGTATTTTCACAATCTCTGAGTTTGTTCCACTGTGTTGACGTTGAGGAGGGTTGGAGTGCATCTGGCTAAACAGTGAGGCAGGCAGGCTGTCTGGTCTAATGCTCCTGTGATGCTGAGCCACCTGCGCCCCAGACAGGGATCACTAACTCTAATAGAAACCAGGTGGAAGACCTGAACACAGCCCACTGATGATGATGATGATGAGGGAGAGAGAGGGAGAGAGAGGGAGAGAGAGGGAGAGAGAGGGAGAGAGAGAGGGAGAGAGAGGGAGAGAGAGGGAGAGAGAGAGGAGAGAGAGGGAGAGAGAGAGAGAGAGAGAGAGAGAGAGAGAGAGAGAGAGTATATCATGTATTAGTTTCGGTAACAGGATGTTTCGTTCAGAGTGCCATAGAAAGTGAACAAAGTTGTGTTTGTCCAGTTGTCTGTGTGTATTCTGAGGAGAAAAGCTGCACAATAGTCTGACACGGACTCTGCTGTTCCCGTTGTGATGGTAACCTATATGCCATTTGTGTGTTGTGTCTGGTTTTGTTTGTTCATTGGTTTTGTTTTATAACCCGTCACAGGGCGGGACGCAGGTCGCCAGTCAAAACATTCTCACAGTCCGCTTTGTTTGAAGACAGGAAATACTGCCATCACCTCCTCCCCCCTCCTTCCCCCTTTCTTCAACATTCTATAAATTAAACAGGGGAGATATCATTTCAGACAGGAAAGAGAAAGGCCTGACATGCAGAGGCCATTCCTGAGGGCAGACCTGGGTTCAAACAGTATTTGAAATAATTTCACATACTTTATCTGGACTTGATTGAGCTTTTTCTGTTGCAATGGAACCAATTGAAATGCCTCAAAAAGTGCAAACCCCGCCCATATGGCATTCCAAGGCAGGCTAAAGCAAACGCTGAAAGTATTTTGAAAGATTTAAAGTACTGTTTGAACCCAGGTCTGCCTGAGGGCCTCACAGTCTAGCTTCTAGCCCCTCTAGGGCAGTTACTAGGAGTTTACAAACAGGAAGCCTTCCTGGTGAGAAACACAGTGTTGTTTACCCCGGCCTCATCGGCACGGGAGGAAAACGTTAAGTAACAACTTGCCGTGAATGAATGGGTCCCTGTTGGATGGTTGTTGGTTCCATTGATGAACTCTGTAGCAGGAAGGTGACTGGTGGATTATTATTTCCCCCTAGTCTTCCTCTGAGACCCTGGGAAACACAGATAGCATCTACGTCCCAAATGGCACCCTATTGCTATTCTCTTTATAGTGCACTGGCTCTAGTCAAAAGCAGTGCACTATATAGTGAATAGAGTGCAATTTGGGAAGCAGCCTTGGTCTGGGTGGAACTCTCACACCGTCGGTCGGGTAAAGTTGAGTTGTTCCCTTCCTATTTTAGTGTTTCTGCTCATGTTTTAGTCGACTATTGGGTGTTTCTGTTTTAGTCGACGATTGGGTGTTTCTGTTTTATTGGACTATTGGGTGTTTCTGTTTTAGTCGACTATTGGGTGTTTCTGTTTTAGTCGACTATTGGGTGTTTCTGTTTTATTGGACTATTGGGTGTTTCTGTTTTATTGGGTGTTTCTGTTTTAGTCGACTATTGGGTGTTTCTGTTTTAGTCGACTATTGGGTGTTTCTGTTTTAGTCGACTATTGGGTGTTTCTGTTTTATTGGACTATTGGGTGTTTCTGTTTTAGTCGACTATTGGGTGTTTCTGTTTTAGTCGACTATTGGGTGTTTCTGTTTTAATGGACTATTGGTGTTTCTGTTTTAATGGACTATTGGTGTTTCTGTTTTAGTCGACTATTGGGTGTTTCTGTTTTAGTCGACTATTGGGTGTTTCTGTTTTAGTCGACTATTGGGTGTTTCTGTTTTAATGGAATATTGGTGTTTCTGTTTTAGTCGACTATTGGGTGTTTCTGTTTTAGTCGACTATTGGGTGTTTCTGTTTTAATGGAATATTGGTGTTTCTGTTTTAGTCGACTATTGGGTGTTTCTGTTTTAGTCGACTATTGGGTGTTTCTGTTTTAGTCGACTATTGGGTGTTTCTGTTTTAGTCGACTATTGGGTTTTTGTTTTAGTGGACTATTGGGTGTTTCTGTTTTAGTCGACTATTGGGTGTGGGGGCAACCAAGGCCCCTGTGTCCGGCTTAGATCCCAGTTGATGTTTGCTTGGTTGACTGAAGTGTCTTTGTGTTTGGAGGGTCTTGGTTTAGAATAGGGGGCCATTGTGGAGTTTTCTCATGGTGTGGTTCAGGTCTGTCTGTCGGTCTGTCAGCAGCACGTCTCTATGGACTGTTTATGTCAACCTCAACTGCCATAAAGTAAAGAATTAACTCAAGGATAACAGCTAGCTAACACTGCAATAAGGCAATACTGACTATACCCTATGGGCTGGTGTCGCAGACCTAGAATAACCCAATTGCTGGACTGAGCATCCTTTTTAGTCCAGGAGTAGGATTCATTATGGGTCCGGGAAACCGGCCCTATTTTCATAGGATGGACATTGAATAAAAAGCCACATTAATTGTAATGGCATAGCAGTTATCATGTCTCTAATTCTTATAAATGATCATAGCAGTAACTCTAATCATGTCTCTATTTGTCTCCCTCCCTCCCCCCTCCCTCCCTCCCTCCCTCCCTCCCTCCCTCCCTCCCTCCCTCCCTCCCTCCCTCCGTACCTCCCCCTCCCTCCTTCCCCTGACAGAGATCTCAACTACAACAACCTGGAAGAGTTCCCTATTGCAATCAGAGCACTGAGCACCCTGAAGGAGCTGTGAGTATGCATGTCTATATGTCTTTACATCCAGCGGTGCTAATGCTGCCCTGACCCCTTACCCCTGACCCCTGACCTCTGCCCTGTCCTGTCCTCAGTCCCCCTCTGGTCTGCAACCTCCTTCAACCATATGTTCTAATATTCACTTTCCAGGGGCTTTCACAGCAACAACATCAAGTCCATCCCTGAGCATGCCTTCACTGGAAACCCCACTCTCCTGACAATGTAGGTCAACAACACTAATCAAACTGCTACTAACCACGCTGCTGCTATTGCTAAGAGATCCCTGCTGGCTTCACTACAACCCATTGTCTTTGTGTGTGGGTGTGTGTGCGGGTGTGTGTCCGACCAGGGTTCAAATACGATCTGAAATCTTTCCTATACTTTTAGCGTTTACTCTAGTCTGCCTGGAGTGTCAGATGGGCAAGGTTTGCTGTCCTTTTGACTGTTCCATTAGTTCCTTTAAGCCAGACAATTTCAGTCAAGTATTTTAAATGATTTCAAATAGTATTTGAACCCAGGTCTGTGTACCTAGCCCTAGATGTTGTTGTGCACCGAGGGGTTTTCCTTCCTCTCCTCTGAGAACCAATCCAGAGGTCTTTCCTCAACCCTAACTCTTCTGACTGCTTTGTAATTTCCCCGTAAACTTGCGTAGTCCGTTTAGCATGATATATGTAAAATGTCCAAACAACGGCTGCAGCATATGTGGTAACCTCAGTCTCACGACGCGCGTCCACTGCTCCAGAGTCCAATGGCGGCGAGCTTTACACCACTCCAGCCGACGCTTGGATTGCACATGGTCATCTTAGGCTTGTGTGTGGCTGCTCGGCCATGGAAACCCATTTCATGAAGCTCCAGACGAACAGTTCTTGTGCTGACGTTGCTTCCAGAGGCAGTTTGGAACTCGATACGTGCTTCAGCACTCTGCGGTACCGTTCTGTGAGCTTGTGTGGCCTACCACTTGCTGAGCCGTTGTTGCTCCTAGACGTTTCCACTTCACAATAACAGCACTTACAGTTGACCGGGGGCAGCTCTAGCAGGGCAGAAATTTGACAAACTGACTTGTTGGAAAGGTGGCATCCTATGACGGTGCCACGTTGAAAGTCACTGAGCTCTTCAGTAAGGCCATTCTACAGCCAGTGTTTGTCTATGGAGATTGCATGGCTGTGGGCTCGATTTCATACACCTGTCAGCAACGGGTGTGGCTGAAATAGCCAAATCCACTAATTTGAAGGGGTGTCCACATACTTTTGTATATATAGTGTATATTCTCCATTCCGTGAGATAGTTTTATTAAAAAGAAAAATTCCAGCCATGTTCTGTTTTTGCTTATTGTCGGTTTGGCGTGAAACTCCATGTCCTCAGCGTCTCAGCTAGGAGAACAGAACAGAACAAAGTGCGTCCGGGCGGCGATATCTTCATAGTTAGCCAGCCAACATAGCTTTACCCTGATCCTAGAATTCTGCTGATCTTTCTCTCTCTCTCTCTCTGTCTCTCTCTCTCTCTCTCTCTCTCTCTCTCTCTCTCTCTCTCTCTGTCTCTCTCTCTCTCTCTCTCTCTCTCTCGTCTCTCTCTCTCTCTCTCTCTCTTGTCTCTCTCTCTCTGTCTCTCTCTCTCTCTCTCTCTCTCTCTCTCTCTCTCTCTCTCTCTCTCTCTCTCTCTCTCTCTCTCTCTCTCTCTCTCTCTCTCTCTCTCTCTCCTCCACACTTTGATCCTTGATCTGCTGGTGCCTTCCAGCACCTCCAGCTATACCAGTTCCTGCCACATGTTAATATGACTGCTGGACTAATCCAGCGCTAGAACCTTCTTCCCCATCTTAAAGGCCCAATCCTTAATTTGAAAAACAACAACTTGTTAGCCCCACCACTTGGTTTGCTGTAAAGCTGAGCAGAGTGGTCCTTTAAGATATTCACCCTCTCCCAAGGTCGATGTCTTGTTGAACTTTATTTACGTCCAACCCACCCCGAACTCTGTTGTTCAGATTCTCCTCCACTATAAATCCCAACCTCATTGTTCCTAGCCGCGGCCCGCAGCACATTACCGGACAGAGCCAAATACCTGTTGAGCACAGAAAGATCTAGCTCTCCTGATCCTCCCTCCCTCCATCCTTCCATCCATCCTCCCCTCCAAGCCCAGAGTTAACGACATGGCTACAGCCTGGTCCGGGCAGAGCAGAGCAGAGCCAAAACTATTTCACCACTAGATTGGATTGATGTGGAACGGATCATTTGACCATTTTAAATATTTCTCACCTCATCACCTAGCCCACCCTATAGTCCTGTCTCTCCTAATCCTGTCTCTCTCCTAGCCCTGCCTCTCTCCTAGTCCTGTCTCTCTCCTAGTCCTGTCTCTCTCCTAGTCCTGTCTCTCCTAGTCCTGTCTCTCTCCTAGTCCTGTCTCTCTCCTAGTCCTGTCTCTCTCCTAGTCCTGTCTCTCTCCTAACCCTGTCTCTCTCCTAGTCCTGTCTCTCTCCTAACCCTGTCTCTCTCCTAGTCCTGTCTCTCTCCTAGTCCTGTCTCTCTCCTAATCCTGTCTCTCTCCTAGTCCTGTCTCTCTCCTAGCCCTGTCTCTCTCCTAGTCCTGTCTCTCTCCTAGTCCTGTCTCTCTCTCCTAGTCCTGTCTCTCTCCTAGTCCTGTCTCTCTCCTAATCCTGTCTCTCTCCTAGTCCTGTCTCTCTCCTAGTCCTGTCTCTCTCCTAATCCTGTCTCTCTCCTAATCCTGTCTCTCTCCTAGCCCTGTCTCTCTCCTCGTCCTGTCTCTCTCCTAACCCTGTCTCTCTCCTAGTCCTGTCTCTCTCCTAACCCTGTCTCTCTCCTAGTCCTGTCTCTCTCTAATCCTGTCTCTCTCTTAGTCATGTCTCTCTCCTAACACTGTCTCTCTCTCATAGTCCTGTCTATCTCCTAGTCCTGTCTCTATCTAACCCTGTCTCTCTCTCCTAGTCCTGTCTCTCTCCTAGTCCTGTCTCTCTCCTAGTCCTGTCTCTCTCCTAGTCCTGTCTCTCTCCAACCCTGTCTCTCTCCTAGTCCCTGTCTCTCTCTCCTAGTCCTGTCTCTCTCCTAGTCCTGTCTCTCTCCTAGTCCTGTCTCTCTCTAACCCTGTCTCTCTCCTAACCCTGTCTCTCTCTCCTAGCCCTGTCTCTCTCCTAGTCCTGTCTCTCTCCTAGTCCTGTCTCTCTCCTAGTCCTGTCTCTCTCCTAGCCCTGTCTCTCTCCTAGTCCTGTCTCTCTCTAACCCTGTCTCTCTCCTAGTCCTGTCTCTCTCCTAGTCCTGTCTCTCTCCTAGCCCTGTCTCTCTCTAGTCCTGTCTCTCTCCTAGTCCTGTCTCTCTCCTAGTCCTGTCTCTCTCCTAGTCCTGTCTCTCTCCTAACCCTGTCTCTCTCTCCTAGTCCTGTCTCTCTCCTAGTCCTGTCTCTCTCCTAGTCCTGTCTCTCTCCTAGCCCTGTCTCTCTCCTAGTCATGTCTCTCTCTAACCCTGTCTCTCTCTTAGTCCTGTCTCTCTCTAACCCTCTCTCTCCTAGTCCTGTCTCTCTCTAGTCCTGTCTCTCTCTAACCCTGTCTCTCTCCTAGTCCTGTCTCTCTCCTAGTCCTGTCTCTCTCCTAGCCCTGTCTCTCTCTCCTAGTCCTGTCTCTCTCCTAGTCCTGTCTCTCTCCTAGTCCTGTCTCTCTCCTAGTCCTGTCTCTCCTAGTCCTGTCTCTCTCCTAGTCCTGTCTCTCTCCTAACCCTGTCTCTCTCCTAGTCCTGTCTCTCTCCTAGTCCTGTCTCTCTCCTAGTCCTGTCTCTCTCCTAGTCCTGTCTCTATCTAACCCTGTCTCTCTCCTAACCCTGTCTCTCTCTCCTAGTCCTGTCTCTCTCCTAGTCCTGTCTCTCTCCTAGTCCTGTCTCTCTCCTAGTCCTGTCTCTCTCCTAGTCCTGTCTCTCTCTAGTCCTGTCTCTCTCCTAACCCTGTCTCTCTCCTAGTCCTGTCTCTCTCCTAGTCCTGTCTCTCTCCTAGTCCTGTCTCTCTCTAACCCTGTCTCTCTCCTAGTCCTGTCTCTCTCCTAGTCCTGTCTCTCTCCTAGTCCTGTCTCTCTCCTAGTCCTGTCTCTCTCCTAACCCTGTCTCTCTCCTAGTCCTGTCTCTCTCCTAGTCCTGTCTCTCTCTCCTAGTCCTGTCTCTCTCCTAGCCCTGTCTCTCTCTCCTAGTCCTGCTCTCTCTCCTAGTCCTGTCTCTCTCCTAGTCCTGTCTCTCTCCTAGCCCTGTCTCTCTCCTAGTCCTGTCTCTCTCCTAACCCTGTCTCTCTCTCCTAGTCCTGTCTCTCTCCTAGTCCTGTCTCTCTCCTAGTCCTGTCTCTCTCCTAACCCTGTCTCTCTCCTAGTCCTGTCTCTCTCTCCTAGCCCTGTCTCTCTCCTAGTCCTGTCTCTCTCCTAGTCCTGTCTCTCTCCTAGTCCTGTCTCTCTCCTAGTCCTGTCTCTCTCTCCTAACCCTGTCTCTCTCTCCTAGCCCTGTCTCTCTCCTAGTCCTGTCTCTCTCCTAGCCCTGTCTCTCTCCTAGCCCTGTCTCGCTCCTAGTCCTGTCTCTCTCCTAGTCCTGTCTCTCTCCTAGTCATGTCTCTCTCTAACCCTGTCTCTCTCCTAGTCCTGTCTCTCTCCTAGTCCTGTCTCTCTCTAACCCTGTCTCTCTCCTAGTCCTGTCTCTCTCCTAGCCCTGTCTCTCTCCTAGTCCTGTCTCTCTCCTAGTCCTGTCTCTCTCCTAGTCCTGTCTCTCTCTAGTCCTGTCTCTCTCCTAGTCCCTGTCTCTCTCCTAGTCCTGTCTCTCTCTAACCCTGTCTCTCTCCTAGTCCTGTCTCTCTCTAGTCCCTGTCTCTCTCCTAGTCCTGTCTCTCTCCTAACCCTGTCTCTCTCTCCTAGTCCTGTCTCTCTCCTAGTCCTGTCTCTCTCCTAGTCCTGTCTCTCTCCTAGTCCTGTCTCTCTCCTCGTCCTGTCTCTCTCCTAGTCCTGTCTCTCTCCTAGTCCTGTCTCTCTCCTAGTCCTGTCTCTCTCTAACCCTGTCTCTCTCCTAGTCCTGTCTCTCCTCGTCCTGTCTCTCCTAGTCCTGTCTGACAGGACAGAGCAGAACAGAGCGGAGAGGACAGACGTGCTACAATGTGAACCTCTGTGTCTGTCTGGCCCGTTGCCTGGGTTTACACCGTGTTCTGTCTTCAAACAGATTCTTCTACGACAACCCCATCCAGTTTGTTGGCCAGTCGGCCTTCCAGCACCTCCCTGAGCTGCGGACACTGTGAGTCAAACAGTCAAACACTAACTTTAGTTTGGTATAAAATTGAAAAACAATTTGTATGTTTGAATAAAGGTTATATGAAGTTCAATGGGTGAATTCTTGCCGTGAAGCCATATCTATGATATATACATTAACTTTGTACACTTCAGACTAGTATCATGGATGCTATGGACTTATTGCCTTACCTCCATAACTTGCTACATTTGCACACACTGTATATATATTTTCTGTGGTATTTTTGACTTTATGTTTTGTTTTACCCCATATGTAACTCTGTGTTGTTGTTTTTATCGCACTGCTTTGCTTTATCTTGGCCAGGTCGCAGTTGTAAATGAGAACTTGTTCTCAACTGGCTTACCTGGTTAAATAAAGGGGAAATAAATAAAATAAAAATGGAAAGGTTCTCTCTCTCCTATTTCTAATGCATCTCTCTCTCTCTCTCTCTCTCTCTCTCTCTCTCTCTCTCTCTCTCTCTCTCTCTCTCTCTCTCTGTCTCTCTCTCTGTCTCTCTCTCTCTCTGTCTGTCTCTCTCTCTCTCTCTCTCTCTCTCTCTCTCTCTCTCTCTGTCTCTCTCTCTGTCTCTCTCTGTCTCTCTCTCTGTCTCTCTCTCTGTCTCTCTCTCTCTCTCTCTCTCTCCTCTCGCTCTCTCTCGCTCTCATCCTTTGTATCCAGATCTCTGAATGGTGCAGCAGAAATCACAGAGTTCCCAGACCTCACTGGCACCAAGAGTCTTGAGAGCCTGTAAGTCCAACACCCAACCATTCAGACGCAGACCCTTATTTGCTGTTCTAACCCAATGTCAGGCAAATATTTTCACACAGAAAATGAGTTTTAGAGCTCACAAACACTAATAAATATGCCCTAGTTTTGCAGTCCAACCAAATAATTTCATGGAATTTTTCATATTTGAAATGTACTGTTTGCTGTTATAACCTGCCCGACTCCCAGTTCGTTTGCTGTCGTAACCGGCCATGTGACCTGCAATCAGGAACATGCTGGTCTTCCCGGGATTTGAACCTAAAGCCCCAAAATACAAATGAATGATTATTATTTTGTCCAATGTTGGTGTAGTGTGGTCTGTGCGGAGTTGTCATTTACATTGAGACTTGTTGGGTTTCCTTAGTGTTAGTGTTGGGGTTTTGAATTAATAACTGTTTCTTAGTTCTACTAGTGTGAATATACCAAGGCACGTATCAGGACATTATTCAACAAACTACCACACGGAATGTCTGCACAGACAGTGAATTAATCTATTCACAAAGCTTTAACACAGATCCAGTGATAATATCATCTGACCTCTCTGAACTCTGTGTAGGACCATCACTGGAGCTCGCATCACATCACTACCCACCACTGTGTGTGACCAGCTACCCAACCTGCAAGTGCTGTGAGTCAATCAATCATCAATCAATGAATAATTTACAACAACAACAAAAAAAACATTTATCACAAACTGCTTTACAATAACCTGGCATATACTCCCAAAGAGCATCATGCCCTCTGTTAATCTAAAATAATAATAAATAATACATATTTTAATATAAATGTTTTAATATAATAAAATCTGATTTTAAAAGTGACATATTGGAAAAGACAGAGTATCTCCCTTCTGTCCCCCTCACACAGAGATCTGTCCTACAACATGATCCAGTCTCTGCCAAGCTTCAGAGGATGTGAGAAGATTCAGAAAATGTGAGTGTCTTGGCAACCAGAGAAGCCTTATAAAACCATATGAGCCGTGGCTATGGAATAAAAACTGTTTCCGTTGTTTTATTTTTTTTTGTATTTTTTATATATATATATAGTGATCTGCACCACAATGAGATTGAAGAGCTGCAAGCAGACACATTTCAGGGG
>NW_025535551.1:70000-92674 GCF_020615455.1 Coregonus clupeaformis
CCCTGTCCCGGTCCCTTTCTAGGTAATGATCCCAAAAATCCCAGGATTACTGTATAACCAGGAACAATGGTCTGCCGTTACAAGAGATCTCATGATCGAGCAGGATGTCATGTTATGTTATGAGCACACACAGGAGGCCTGGCTGGAAGCCTCTCTGATAGGTTCTCTAGACCAGGAAGCCTGGCTGGAAGCCTCTCTGATAGGTTCTCTAGACCAGGAAGCCTGGCTGGAAGCCTCTCTGATAGGTTCTCTAGACCAGGAAGCCTGGCTGGAAGCCTCTCTGATAGGTTCTCTAGACCAGGAAGTCTGGCTGGAAGCCTCTCTGATAGGTTCTCTAGACCAGGAAGCCTGGCTGGAAGCCTCTCTGATAGGTTCTCTAGACTCCTCAGGTCTCCCTCAGGTCTCTCTTTGTGTACGTCCATATTTCCCTGATTGTGTCAGTTATTACATTGATTCTGTTTTCTGCAGAGAGACAATCCCTAGACAGATATGGTCAGGGGCCAAGCTCAGCAGGCTGTAGATCAAAACCATTGTCCAAAGAATAAATCACATAGTTTACATGCAAGATAATATATCTATTTTGCCTTTTGTCTGATTCAGTGAAAGTTTGAAATTGTGAACAGCAATTCCCCAAGTTCCATCCCCTCTTGGATACACAATTACTTTGAACTAAGGCCGCTCTTGGACATACAGTTTGAACTAAGGCCCTTTTTGGACATACAGTTTGAACTAAGGCCCCTCTTGGACATACAGTTTGAACTAAGGTCCTTTTTGGACATACAGTTTGAACTAAGGTCCTTTTTGGACATACAGTTTGAACTAAGGTCCTTTTTGGACATACAGTTTTAACTAAGTCCCTTTTTGGACATACAGTTTGAACTAAGGCCCTTTTTGGACATACAGTTTGAACTAAGGCCCTTTTTGGACATACAGTTTTAACTAAGGCCCTCTTTGTCGTCCTGTCTGCTCGTGCTAGTTATATATTTTGTGTTTTCACTCATCTGGTTAAACGATATCAATACCTTCTTCTATCCTCCTCTCACACGCCAAAACTATGACAATACATATGTGAATCAACTTAACCTTAAAAGTGCCTGCTTCGGCAATATGGGATTGATATCGCACATGTCTGGTATAATCTGCTAGTGATGGAGGATGGAGGAAAGGAATGAATTCTTGGTGCAGCAGAGCATGGTACAGAAGGAGATCTATCAGCTTGTAAATCCACCCTTCTGAGGTCCAGCAGGATTAGTAGAGCTGAAGGAGACGTCTGACCTGAAGGAAACTCTCTGTTTTTCTGCTTCCTCTGAACAGTGACCTGGCCTGGAACAAACTGTCGTCTCTGGACCCTCTCTCCTTCTCCAGTCTGCCTGCCCTCATCAAACTGTGAGTCCTCCACTGTTGTTATTCATTGATATGAACCAGAGTTCAAGTCAATCGGCAATGGATTATGTGTTCATCAAATCAAGTTATATTGAATAAATAACTCTTACAGTGAGGGAAAAAAAGTATTTGATCCCCTGCTGATTTTGTACGTTTGCCCGCTGACAAAGACATGATCAGTCTATAATTTTAATGGTAGGTTGATTTGAACAGTGAGAGACAGAATAACAACAACAAAAATCCAGAAAAACGCATGTTATAAATTGATTTGCATTTTAATGAGGGAAATAAGTATTTGACCCCTCTGCAAAACATGACTTAGTACTTGGTGGCAAAACCCTTGTTGGCAATCACAGAGGTCAGACGTTTCTTGTAGTTGGCCACCAGGTTTGCACACATCTCAGGAGGGATTTTGTCCCACTCCTCTTTGCAGACCTTCTCCAAGTCATTAACGTTTCGAGCCTGACGTTTGGCAACTCGAACCTTCAGCTCCCTCCACAGATTTTCTATGGGATTAAGGTCTGGAGACTGGCTAGGCCACTCCAGGACCTTAATGTGCTTCTTCTTGAGCCACTCCTTTGTTGCCTTGGCCATGCGTTTTGGGTCATTGTCATGCTGGAATACCCATCCACGACCCATTTTCAATGCCCTGGCTGAGGGAAGGAGGTTCTCACCCAAGATTTGACGGTACGTGGCCCCGTCCATCATCCCTTTGATGCGGTGAAGTTGTCCTGTCCCCTTAGCAGAAAAACACCTCCAAAGCATAATGTTTCCACCTCCATGTTTGACGGTGGGGATGGTGTTCTTGGGGTCATAGGCAGCATTCCTCCTCCTCCAAACACGGCGAGTTGAGTTGATGCCAAAGAGCTCGATTTTGGTCTCATCTGACCACAACACTTTCACCTAGTTCTCCTCTGAATCATTCAGATGTTCATTGGCAAACTTCAGACGGGCCTGTATATGTGCTTTCTTGAGCAGGGGGACCTTGCGGGCGCTGCAGGATTTCAGTCCTTCACGGCGTATTGTGTTACCAATTGTTTTCTTGGTGACTATGGTCCCAGCTGCCTTGAAATCATTGACAAGATCCTTCCGTGTAGTTCTGGGCTGATTCCTCACCGTTCTCATGATCATTGCAACTCCACGAGGTGAGATCTTGCATGGAGCCCCAGGCCGAGGGAGATTGACAGTTATTTTGTGTTTCTTCCATTTGCGAATAATCGCACCAACTGTTGTCACCTTCTCACCAAGCTGCTTGGCGATGGTCTTGTAGCCCATTCCAGCCTTGTGTAGGTCTACAATCTTGTCCCTGACATCCTTGGAGAGCTCTTTGGTCTTGGCCATGGTGGAGAGTTTGGAATCTGATTGATTGATTGCTTCTGTGGACAGGTGTCTTTTATACAGGTAACAAGCTGAGATTAGGAGCACTCCCTTTAAGAGTGTGCTCCTAATCTCAGCTCGTTACCTGTATAAAAGACACCTGGGAGCCAGAAATCTTTCTGATTGAGAGGGGGTCAAATACTTATTTCCCTCATTAAAATGCAAATCAATTTATAACATTTTTGACATACGTTTTTCTGGATTTTTTTTGTTTGTTATTCTGTCTCTCACTGTTCAAATAAACCTACCATTAAAATGATAGACTGATCATTTCTTTGTCAGTGGGCAAACGTACAAAATCAGCAGGGGATCAAATACTTTTTCCCCTCACTGTATGTTTTTCTCGATTAATGATTGCTAGATTGCTATTACAATTGCTTAGTTATCAGGCGGTAGATATGTGTTTCTCATACTCTTTCTCTCTCTTTCTCCCTCTCTCTCTCCCCCTCCCTCCTCCTACCCCTCCCTTCTCTCTCCCCCAGTGATCTTACTTCCAACCGGTTGTCCTCTCTGCCTGTATCGGGGCTCCATGGACTCACACACCTCAAACTATCCGGCAACGAGGACCTGCAGGAGCTACTGCCCGCTGAGAGCCTCCCCAAACTGAGGTAGCTATAGTGGTGGTGGTGGTGGTGGTGGAGGTGGTGGTGGTGGCGGTAGAGGTGGTGGTGGTGGTGGTGGTGATGGTGGTGATGGTGGTAGAGGTGGTGATGGTGTATGGTAGTAGGTGCCAGGCACACAAGGTTTGTGTCAAGAACTGCAACGCTGATGGGGTTTTCACGCTCAACAGTTCCCCATGTGTATCAAGAATGGTCCACCACCCAAAGGACATCCAGCCAACTTGACACAACTGTGGGAAACATTGGAGTCAACATGGGCCAGCATCCCTGTGGAACGCTTTCAACACCTTGCAGAGTCCATACCCTGATGAAATGAGGCTGTTCAGAGGGCAAAAGTGGGGGCAACTCAATATTAGGAAGGTGTTCTTAATGTTCTGTCGACTCAGTGTATGCTGATTGCATTGCCACCAAAACTTTATTCATTTGCGGTCTCTCTCTCACGTCTCTCTCTCACGTCTCCTCCTCTCTCACGTCTCTCTCTCACGTCTCTCCCATAGATTATCTATTGCCTCAGCAACGAACAGGGCTCTGACCGGCCGTCCCCTCCCCCCTCCCCCCCCCCTTGCCTCGTGAATGACGTCATTACTGGTTAAAGAGAGCACTCACCTTTATAAAATAAGCTACTTCTACGCAAATGTTGTTGATCAGTACAATAAAATAAGTCCCAAATGGAAGGGAAACATATTGTTTGTCATCTGTAGCCTCATGAAATAAGCCAAAACAAACTCAATAACTCAATGCATTCACACACTCCTATTGAATATGCATTCACCTGTATTGTGAATAGACCTAGGCTACGTCTTGGTTTACCCAGTTAATCAATAGAGATTTACCATTCAAATGAATGATTATCATTCTGTTGTTGTGAAGCTAGATTAGTAAAAACAAAGTCAGATTGATTGTATGATTGTATAATTGATTCATTAATGCATACAAGGCTGTCTCTGAAATGTTTTGACGTAAAACATATAAAATGTCATGATATTAAACTCAAAAGATGCCCAACAATTAAACAGAGCAGTAGCTGAGTTTATCTGTCTGGATCAAGTGGCATTCTGGGACTTTGGCTAATACGTCTTGTCTTGTGTGGTATTGTTTTTGTATAGTTTTGGTATTGAGTATTGTGATGGTATCGTAATACTACACTTGGTATCGGTATCGAAGTCAAAATTCTGGTATCGTGACAACACTAGGTGGTGGTGATGATGATGATGATGATGTGGAGGAGGAGGTGGAGGAGGAGGAGGAGGAGGTGGAGGTGGAGGAGGTGGAGGAGGAGGAGGAGGACGAGGTGGAGGAGGATCCATTTAATTTTAAGCAACCATTAAAATATGATTTACCCAGGCCATAGTTACAGTTGAAGGACCAACCATTAAAATATGATTTACCCAGGCCATAGTTACCGTTGAAGGACCAACCATTAAAACATGATTTACCCAGGCCATAGTTACAGCCTCCTCAGTTAGTCAACACTTACATCCCTTCCGCTAGGAACTCCTAGACGTAAATATTTGTATGATGGCATACATCACTGCAATTTCAAAGTTGCGTGTCAGTTGGTACTTAATGAACAGTTAAGCGTGGTGGTAGCATTGTGTTTAGTCTCTTATGTTCTCTCTGTTCTCTCTGTCTGTAGTGTGATGGAGCTGCCCTATGCCTTCCAATGTTGTGTTGACTGACTCTCTCTCTCTCTCTCTCTCTCTGTCTCTCTCTCTCTCTCTCTCTCTCTCTCTCTCTCTCTGTCTCCTGTTCTCTCTCTCTCTCTCCTGTTCTCTCTCTCTCTCTCTCTCTCTCCTGTTTTCTCTCTCTCTCTCCTGTTCTCTCTCTCTCTCTCTCTCTCTCTCTCTCTCTCTCTCTCTCTCTCTCTCTCTCTCTCTCTCTCTGTCTCCTGTTCTCTCTCTCTCTCTCTCTCTCTCTCTCTCTCTCTGTCTCCTGTTTCTCTCTCTCTCTCTCTCTCTCTCTCTCTCTCTCTCTCTCTCCTGTTCTCTCTCTCTCTCTCTCTCTGTTCTCTCTCTCTCTCTCTCTCTCTCTCTCTCTCTCTCTCTCTCTCTCTCTCTCTCTCTCTCTCTCTCTCTCTCTCTCTCTCTCTCTCTCTCTCTGTCTCCTGTTCTCTCTCTCTCGCTGTCTCTCTCTCTGTCTCTGTAGGGTGATGGAGCTGCCCTATGCCTTCCAGTGTTGTGCCTTCGTCTCCTGTGAGAAACACTCCTCTCCCTGGGACCGAGACAATAACAACAATGGGAAGGAAGACTTTGGGAGGAGGGAGGGCGTCTTGTCTAACCAAGGTGTGTCCTCAAACAACCCTAGATAGTGCACTGCTTTTGGCCAGAGCCTTAACCCCTTATGCACGAAGGTAGTGCTCCATTAAAAGGGAATAGGTTGAAACTTCAGATCCTCATTGGAAGGATATATGTTGTGTTGCTAATATGCCCCCTGCCAGAAACACTGTCCAATTTTTCAGTTCCTATGAACTCATTTGAAACGTCTTGATAACCTGGATATAACCTTTGTGCGTTTTTGATTTAATTTAAGAAGACCACGAGTTGGAGGACTTTCTGCTGGACTTTGATGATGAGCCCAAATCCCACCACACTGTCCAGTGCTCCCCAGCACCTGGTAAGGCAACACCCCCCACTTCCCTTCCCCCTAACATGGTTCAAACATTGATTGATTGGTTGATTGCCTGGTTGATTGACTGGTTGTTGATTGATTGACTGGTTGATTGATTGATTGATTGATTAATTGATTGATTGATTGATTGACTGGTTGATTGTTTTGATTGATTGATTGACTGACTGGTTGATTGATTTACTGGTTGATTGATTGACTAGTTGTTTGATTTATTGATTGACTGGTTGAGTGGTTGATTGATTGATTGAGTGATTGACTGGTCGATTGATTGACTGGTTGGTTGATTGATCTGTGCTTCCCTCCCCAGGTCCGTTCCGTCCTTGCCACCACCTGTTTGGCAGCTGGTTGATCCGTAGTGGTGTGTGGGTCATTGCTACTCTCTCCCTGGTCTGCAACACACTGGTGATGGTCTCCATCTTCCTCTCCCCATCCTTCCTGTCCCCTGTGAAGCTGCTGATTGGCCTGCTGGCTCTGGTAAACAGTCTGATGGGGCTGTGGTCTGCCACGCTGGCCACCGTCGACGCCTTGACCTTCGGGAGCTTCGGCCGCTACGGGGCCCGCTGGGAGAGCAGTACGGGCTGCAAGCTGACCGGCTTCGTCTCCATCTTCGCTTCTGAGACAAGTATCTTCCTGCTGACGGTGGCCGCTCTGGAGAGGGGGCTGTCGATACGGAGAGGCAAGGCCGCCGAGGGGAAGACTTGGACGGGGACGCTGAGGCTGGTGGCGGCCCTGTGTTTCCTCCTGGGCCTGGCTATCACTCTGCTCCCCCTGCTGGGGGACTACACGGTCTCCTCCATCTGTCTCCCCATGCCCTACGGAGAGCCCTCCTCTCTGGGCTTCATGGTGGCTCTGGTCCTGGTCAACTCCCTATGCTACCTCATTATGACCGTCACATACACCCGCCTCTACTGCAGCCTGCAGAAAGGAGAGCCAGACAACCTGTGGGACTGCTCCATGATCCGTCACGTGGCCTGGCTGTTGTTCACCAACTGTCTCCTCTACTTCCCTGTAGCTTTCCTCTCCTTCTCCTCCCTGCTGAAACTTCCCTCAGTAGGGCCTGAGGTGGTGAAGTCGGTGCTTCTAGTGGTGGTTCCTCTCCCGGCCTGCCTCAACCCTCTACTCTACGTCCTCTTCAACCCTCACTTCAGAGAGGACCTGGGCCTGCTCCACAGACGGACCCGTGGCGCCCTGCATCTCAGCAGACCCCGCCGCCTCAGCCTCGTCTCGCTCAACTCGGAGGACGCAGAGAAACAGTCATGTGACTCCACGCAGGCCCTGGTCACCTTCGGGGTGTCGGAGGAAGAGGAGGAGTCTAGGGGGGCGGGGCAGCAACCCAGCGCCGAGGCACACCACCCTCCGGTTGCCTTCATCCCCTGTCGCTAGGCAGACTAGCCTTCAGGCCTCAGTGTTTTTACCCCCAGGGCTGCAGGCCCTATATCGACCCCCTACACACAGACAGAGACTGTGTTAGAGCAGCACATGTAGCCAGAGAGGAAGGATGAAGAAACAAGGCCACTGCCACACGGACATGAACATGACACAAAATGGCCGCCGTGGCTCTCCTCTGACCATCAGAACTCTTAATATACAGCTAGATAGACTCCATTGTCCTGGTATGCATTTCTCTATCTGTCTGTACAGTACCAGCTATGTGTATACATACACTGACTGTTCTATGTTGTGGCCTGGCCTGGCAGCTTGATGCCGGACAGAAGCAGGACTGATTATGTTATGAACACAGTTATGATCACCATATGAACAGTTATGATCACCATATGAACACCATATGAACACCATCTGAACACAGTGGCCATGCTCTTTTAATGAAGGTACTTAACTCTATAATATGTAGGCCAGGAGGAGGAGGAGGAGGAGGAGGAGGAGGAGGAAGAAATTCCACACTGCATCATTGCTTCATTTTATTTCAGTTACATCCCTAAGATAATATACCTAATTTGAGAGTTTAAACAGTCTCTCTGACAGTTATACAAATACAAGCTAAGTTTTGTGAGAACAATTTGTAAGGACTGTGTGTGTGTGTGTGTGTGTGTGTGTGTGTGTGTGTGTGTGTGTGTGTGTGTGTGTGTGTGTGTGTGTGTGTGTGTGTGTGTGTGTGTGTGTGCTTGCGCTTGCGTGCGTGTTGGGTCTTGTGCTGTCGTTTATCGAGACTTTGCTCTTGCACAGTTGTGTTAAAAGTGTTGTGACCTTGTGAGATTGCTCTGGCTGAGACTGCCAAGTCACAACATTCTCCTTCAGCAACAAAGGCACAAATGGCATTTGTTCATATATGACACACTGTGTGTGTGTACCCTGTGTGTGTGAACGCTGTGTGTGTGTGTGTACACTGTGTGTGTGTACCCTGTGTGTGTGAACGCTGTGTGTGTGTGTACACACTGTGTGTGTGTACCCTGTGTGTGTGAACGCTGTGTGTGTGTGTGTGCTCGTGCATGTTTGAGGTTGCACTTTTGTGCCTGTTCATTTGTGTACGTTTACTGTGACAATCTGTTTTCCTTTGTAGAATATGCCAGTGTGTTTGACAGTAATGTTTGGTATGTATTTGTATTTGTAATTGACCCTAATATTTAGTTCTAAAAGTTTTCCCCCTATTTCCGTACGTCTATATTTTTCGAGTCCACCTCTCTGTCTTCAGTCCCTTGGTGATCTCAAGATACTGCTGTAGCTCACAGGAAAAAAAAACAATTCATTTCTAATCGCTGTCCAAAATGGTCAAAATCAACAGTTTGTGGGTTCGTGCTTTTAGACTGTTTTATCTATGCATCATTACAGCCAATTGAGAGTGATGACAACATACCACATTACATCTTTAGTTCTGTTTATCATTTAACTACGTCAATCACCAGCATGCATGACTCTCCCCCCACTGCCTAGTGGCTATAGCACGTACCAGCATATTGCCTCAACCCAACCTTGACAGAGGGGGTTTGGAGAGGACGGAAGAGAGGGGAGAGAGGGGAGAGAGAGGAGAGGAGAGGAGAGGAGAGAGGAGAGGAGAGAGAGGAGAGGAGGAGGAGAGGAGAGGAGAGGAGAGGAGAGGAGAGGAGAGGAGAGGAGGGAGAGGAGAGGGAGAGGAGAGGGAGAGGAGAGGAGAGGGGAGGAGAGGGGAAAGAGAGGGGGATTGGAGAGGACGGAAGAGAGGGGAGAGAGGGGAGAGGAGAGGGAGGAGAGGAGAAGGGAGAGTGAGAGGGGAGAGGGGAGGAGAAAGAGAGGGGGATTGTTATTCATGTGTTTTAGAGGTCTTCAGATTCCAGGATGAAAACCTGTGTTAATGATGTGTCTTGCTCCCCCACTGCGCTGGGGCCGGACAGAGACGTCTTGTGTTCTGCCTCTTTGTTCCTTGGCCAGGCATAGCGGCAGCATAGCAGCAGCAGGGTGTTAACCTGGATAGAGGTATCAAGTGGCCAAGTCACCGCCTTCCAGGACTGAACCCCTTCCAAGGAGCTGGATCGCTTGTGAAATGAAATATCACCGGGACGAGGGTCAGGTCAGAGCGGCCTGCGTTCTGGTTCACCCCTCTCCTCCGTTCCTCCTCCGTTTCTTTCTGTTGTTTTCTTCTTCTTCTTCTTCTTCTTTCTTCCCCCACAACCGACTACTAATGCGAAACATCAGCGGCCTCTCCAGACAAATACTTGGATCTGAGGTTAGCAAGGTTTAAAAGTCTTCTGAGGCGATTCCTGAGGTATCTTCAGAGCTCTGGGCTGTTGACCTCGTTCTCCTTCTCTCCAGGAGGATGACCTCATGTCTGATCCACCGGCCAGCTCTTTTTCCTCTCTTCTCTCCCTCTCCTCCTCTCCTCCTCATCCTCTCTCCCTCTCCTCCTCTCCTCCTCCTCCTCTCTCCCTCTCCCCCTCTCCTCCTCTCCTCCTCATCCTCTCTCCCTCTCCTCCTCTCCCCCTCTCCTCCTCTCCTTCTCATCCTCTCTCCCTCTCCTCCTCTCCTCTCCTCCACTCCTTCTCTCCTGCCTTGCTGGTCACAGGTCATATCTACCTTCATATCAGAGCAGGAGAACACCTCAGACCTACCCAGCACTTAGAACTAGGAGAATTAGGGACTTCAATGCTGGTTCAATGTAGCAACCTCATGAAACAATCGCAAAGTCTTGACATGGCCCCTCCTTTGTCCTTGTGTGGATGAATTAAGGAGGTAGATGTCATTAATTATCAAGCGTATTGCTCGTGGAAACCTAGAAAGTGAATGAACTGTCTTTGCCCCCTTAAATGTTCCTGAAAACTCTGCTGCTCATGGTCTTTGAAAAAACCTGCTGTCTGTGATTTGTTTTCTGCCCCTGCTTTCTCTCTCTCTCTCTCTCTCTCTCTCTCTCTTTCTTTCTCTCTCTCTCTCTATCTCTCCTCTCTCACTCTCTCTCTCTCTCTCGCTCAATAAAACACAAACTCACCATAATGAACCTGCCTGTGGCCATTCCTCCATGTGACATGCAGAAGACAGAGAGCAGAGAGAGAGACATCCTTGTCTCAGGGTCCTTCCCAGGTGTGTGCCATGATTAAAAAGAGAGGTGGTTGGGCTGAATCTGGTTCGTGTTCATTAGGCCACAAAGTAGCCAAATGTTTCTGTTACAAACTACAAGATACTGGGGTAGCTAGATACTGAGGTAGCTAGATACTGGGGTAGCTAGATACTGGGGTAGCTAGATACTGGGGTAGCTAGAAACTGGGGTAGCTAGATACTGAGGTAGCTAGATACTGGGGTAGCTAGATACTGAGGTCGCTAGATACTGGGGTAGCTAGATAAACATTATTTCAGACTTTCTTTTATTTCTCTTGTTTTCTCTCACTCCATCGTTACCCAGATTCAGAATTTGGATGCGAAAGCTATTTTTTATTATCACGAGCTCTTAAAATACCAGAATTTTATAAAAAAATATAGATGAGTATTTATAACAAAAGTATATTGTGTAAGGTAAAGGGTCCCTGAGGAGGAGGCCTGATGGAGGCCTGGTTCTCTGCAGATTGTATGTAGTAGCCTAGTTAGCCTAGACAGTGGCCAGGCTTAGCTAGCCTAGCGTCCCATTGGCTAGGGGCTGTATGTACATTACATTCATAGGGCCAGTGAATAGAATGCATATTTTGTTTTTTATATCAGAGTGTTAAATCCATGTAATATGTAATAAACAACTTTACCAAATGAGCGTAATCTGTGAGTGGTGTTTGTTGTTCCTGAAAGAGATTGATGGTGGGGGGCGATTTTAGAGGTAATAGACGTCGTGTGGAACAGAACAGAAAACGCTTTGTGAACTTTTTCGATAAGCATTAAAATAATGGATCTGAACACGGTCGTGTTGTTATTCCATCAGCGCCGGGGGGGACCAGCCATGTTGAGATGAATAGTAAAGGTATTTAAGGCTCTGCACCAATCATGAATCCTTCTATTGTCCTTGGCTATGTCAATAAATTAACTTAACGTTGCATATCTGGGAAATAAAGCATGTTGATGTTATAATTTTTTTATGCAATCACACAGCAGGAATCATTGTTCAGAAAATCCTGCTGATTGCCCATGTAAAGGGTACAGTAAAATCCTGCTGATTCCCCATGTTAAGGGTACAGTAAACTCATGCTGATCCCCCATGTACATTTGCATTTACATTTACGTCATTTAGCAGACGCTCTTATCCAGAGCGACTTACAAATAGGTGCATTCACCCTATAGCCAGTGGGATAACCACTTTACAATATATTTTATTTTTATTTTTTATTTTTTGGGGGGGGTAGAAGGATTACTTTATCCTATCCCAGGTATTCCTTAAAGAGGTGGGGTTTCAAATGTCTCCGGAAGGTGGTGAGTGACTCCGCTGTCCTGGCGTCGTGAGGGAGCTTGTTCCACCATTGGGGTGCCAGAGCAGCAAACAGTTTTGACTGGGCTGAGCGGGAACTATGCTTCCGCAGAGGAAGGGGAGCCAGCAGGCCAGAGGTGGATGAACGCAATGCCCTCGTTTGGGTGTAGGGACTGATCAGAGCCTGAAGGTACAGAGGTGCCGATCCCCTCACAGCTCCATAGGCAAGCACCATGGTCTTGTAACAGATGCGAGTTTCAACTGGAAGCCAGTGGAGTGTGCGGAGGAGCGGGGTGACGTGAGAGAACTTGGGAAGGTTGAACACCAGACGGGCTGCGGCATTCTGGATGAGTTGTAGGGTTTTAATGGCACAGGCAGGGAGCCCAGCCAACAGCGAGTTGCAGTAATCCAGACGGGAGATGACAAGTGCCTGGATTAGGACCTGTGCCGCTTCCTGTGTAAGGCAGGGTCGTACTCTCTGAATGTTGTAGAGCATGAACCTGCAGGATCGGGTCACCGCCTTGATGTTAGCGGAGAACGACAGGGTGTTGTCCAGGGTCCCGCCAAGGCTCTTCGCACTCTGGGAGGAGGACACAACGGAGTTGTCAACCGTGATGGCGAGATCATGGAACGGGCAGTCCTTCCCCGGGAGGAAGAGCAGCTCCGTCTTGCCAGGGTTCAGCTTTAGGTGGTGATCCGTCATCCATACTGATATGTCTGCCAGACATGCAGAGATGCGATTCGCCACCTGGTTATCAGAAGGGGGAAAGGAGAAGATTAGTTGTGTATCGTCAGCGTAGCAATGATAGGAGAGGCCATGTGAGGATATGACAGAGCCAAGTGACTTGGTGTATAGGGAGAATAGGAGAGGGCCTAGAACTGAGCCCTGGGGGACACCAGTGGTGAGAGCACGTGGTGCGGAGACAGCTTCTCGCCACGCCACTTGGTAGGAGCGACCGGTCAGGTAGGACGCGATCCAGGAGTGAGCCGCGCCGGAGATGCCCAGCTCGGAGAGGGTGGAGAGGAGGATCTGATGGTTCACAGTATCAAAGGCAGCAGACAGGTCTAGAAGGACAAGAGCAGAGGAGAGAGAGTTAGCTTTAGCAGTGCGGAGAGCCTCCGTGACACAGAGAAGAGCAGTCTCAGTTGAATGACCAGTCCTGAAACCTGACTGGTTTGGATCAAGAAGGTCATTCTGAGAGAGATAGCAAGAGAGTTGGCTAAAGACGGCACGCTCAATAGTTTTGGAAAGAAAAGAAAGAAGGGATACTGGTCTGTAGTTGTTGACATCAGTGGGATCGAGTGTTGGTTTTTTGAGAAGGGGTGCAACTCTCGCTCTCTTGAAGACGGAAGGGACATAGCCAGCGGTCAAGGATGAGTTGATCAGCGAGGTGAGGTAGGGGGAGAAGGTCACCGGAGATGGTCTGGAGAAGAGAGGAGGGGATGGGGTCAAGCGGGCAGGTTGTTGGGCGGCCTGCAGTCACAAGTCGCAAGATTTTATCTGGAGAGAGAGGGGAGAAAGAAGTCAAAGCATAGGGTAGGGCAGTGTGAGCAGGACCAGCAGTGTCATTAGACTTAACAAACGAGGATCGGATGTCGTCAACCTTCTTTTTCAAAGTGGTTGACGAAGTCATCCACAGAGAGAGAGGGGGGGATTCAGCAGGGAGGAGAATGTGGCAAAGAGCTTCCTAGGGTTAGAGGCAGATGCTTGGAATTTAGAGTGGTAGAAAGTGGCCTTAGCAGCAGAAACAGATGAAGAAAATGTAGAGAGGAGGGAGTGAAAAGATGCCAGGTCGGCAGGGAGTTTAGTTTTCTTCCATTTCCGCTCCGCTGCCCGGAGCTCTGTTCTGTGAGCTCGCAATGAGTCATCAAGCCACGGAGCTGGAGGGGAGGACCGAGCCGGCCGGGAGGATAGGGGACACAGAGAGTCAAAGGATGCAGAAAGGGAGGAGAGGAGGGTTGAGGAGGCAGAATCAGGAGATTGGAGGGAGAAGGATTGAGCAGAGGGAAGAGATGATAGGATGGAAGAGGAGAGAGTAGTGGGAGAGAGAGAGCGAAGGTTGCGGCGGCGCATTACCATCTGTGTAGGGGCAGAGTGAGTAGTGTTGGAGGAGAGCGAGAGAGAAAAGGATACAAAGTAGTGGTCGGAGACATGGAGGGGAGTTGCAGTGAGATTAGTAGAAGAGCAGCATCTAGTAAAGATGAGGTCAAGCGTATTGCCTGCCTTGTGAGTAGGGGGATGACGGTGAGAGGGTGAGGTCAAAAGAGGAGAGGAGTGGAAAGAAGGAGGCAGAGAGAAACGAGTCAAATGTAGACGTAGGGAGGTTGAAATCCCCCAAAACTGTGAGGGGTGAGCCATCCTCAGGAAAGGAACTTATCAAGGCGTCGAGCTCATTGATGAACTCTCCGTGTAACAGACATGACTGTATCTATGTGTGATTATATAGCCACATTTGTAAGTCATAAGTTATGATAATGAACATAGGAAATCAGGAAGCTGTGAATAGCAGAGTAGCCTCAGAGTATGACTAAAGTTTCTGCGTCTACAAGAACCAAACAAGTTAATGATCAAACCAAGACTCAAGGCCACATTGAGACGGTATAAACATTACAACTACACTCTCTCTGTCTCTGTCTCTGTCTCTGTCTCTGTCTCTGTCTCTGTCTCTGTCTCTGTCTCTGTCTCTGTCTCTGTCTCTGTCTCTCTCTCTCTCTCTCAGACATTGTAAACATTACCATGAACACACACAGGCATTAATCCACTTATATGAATGAGTCAAAACAGCCCTTTATTCTGACTTTATTCAAACACATGAGTTAGTGGAAAACCTTCCAGTCCCAGTTTCTCTGTATACCTCTCCACACACTGACCTTCATTTTAACACGATTATCCCAGATTTCAGTCAGACCAAATAGCACCATTTATTTGCTCATGTCCCACGCTGCATATACATATTATACTGTATATTGTCCCACATCACTGCCATGCCTGATAAACCTAGTTGTTCCATGCCTAGTGAGAATGGATGAGTCCCAAATGGCACCCTATTCCCTACATAGTGCACTACTTTTGACCAGAGCCCTATGGACCCTGGTGCACTATATAGGGAATAGGGTGCTGTTTGGGACACATGCAATATCTGTCCCGTGTGTGTAGACCCCGTGCTGCATGGCTCTGCCCGGCCAGACTCTCCTGGGTGCCCCACCACCACACGGGTTGTTTACGCAGTGTATGATGGCTTTATTTTCTTTACTAATTAAAATGTAAGCCCTGAGAGGACAGAATAGCTTAGGGACTGGTCATGCCCATTTAAACACGGCTGAGAAAGAGATGAGACTGACTGGGAAGAGGAGGAGAGAGACATAGTGATGGGTCAGAGAGGGAGAGGGAGAGGGAGAGGGAGAGAGAGAGAGAGGGAGGGAGAGAGGGAGAGGGAGAGAGAGAGAGAGAGAGAGAGAGAGAGAGAGAGAGAGAGAGAGAGAGAGAGAGAGAGAGAGAGAGAGAGAGAGAGAGAGAGAGAGAGAGAGAGAGAGAGAGAGAGAGAGAGAGAGAGAGAGAGAGAGAGAGAGAGAGAGAGAGAGAGAGAGAGAGAGAGAGAGAGAGAGAGAGAGAGAGAGAGAGAGAGAGGGGGGTTCTGTGTGAGAGCCATTGGGAGTGTTTTGTAACTCTTACTACCTCTCTGATCTTGACTGTGACTGTAACACACTTGCTGTGTTTTTATTGAGTTCACTTTTCTCATTTTGCGGCCATTAATCCACTCACGTTTCATCTGGGTTGAGAAGTAACACCTCTTCCAAGATGGGGACATCATGTGGTGAGTCAATAGGTTCCAGGTCTCTCTCTCAATTACATTAAATTATCTCTCTCTCTCTCTCTCTCAGCTTGATCCAGTTTAGAAGGTTTTTCTAGCCTTTCTTATTTCTACGCCCAGAGATTTAAATAACTTTAATGCTCCAGTGTTAAATAATAATAATGGTAATCATAACGTTGAGTATTGATCGTTTCTCAGGAACAGCTGTGCTGCTTTTAAACTCTACCATCTGTTCATTCGCTGCGTTGCATTCCTCCTTATGGAAATTTCCTCACAGAAAAAAAAAAAAAACACTGCACTGAATTTACAGGAAGGCATCCATATCTCAGCCTACTCACGCTGTTGAGAATACTCCTCCTATTCGGAAGACACTAATTAATCGACAGTGTTTAAACGTCCGTGATACGGGATCCAACTGGGCCTGACTCAATAGTACGGTCGGGAAGAAACAACAATGGAGCAACGAAAAAATAGAATTTTCTGGAACGGTGGCAGGAACTTGACTAAACTGGCCTCCACAGAACGCAGAACAAAATGGCGGCCGGGTCGGGCCGGTCCAGAAAGACTAATTGCGGTTTGAAATCATCTTCCTCCACATAAATCAAGGGACACACACAGGCTAATGACTCAATCTCCCCAGCTCAGAGTAAACACACATCAATCAGACCCAGCATGACTGATATGTTTACTAAACAGAAGAGGAGGGGGTTTTCTACTCTTATGAATGGGGCAGGCATCACTACACTAATTGGGAGCTCAGGTTTGAATAAACATCTCTCTTGGGCTGAAACACTAACAAAACAAAACAAATCAATTGCAATTTTCCATGTGATTGGAAGGTGTGTTGGGAGGGGAGAGAGGGTGGGGGAGAGGAGGAGGTGGAGGGGGGAGGGAGAGGGAGAGGAGAGGAGGTGGGGGAGGGAGGGAGAGGAGAGGTGGAGGAGCGAGGGGGAGGGGGAGGAGAGGAGAGGGGAAGTTGTGGGAGGGAAAGGAGAGGAGAGGTGGAGGAGAGGAGAAGTGGAGGAGGGGAGGGGGAGGAGAGGAGGAGGTGAAGAAGAGAGGGGGAGGGAGAGGAGAGGAGGTGGGGGGAGGGAGGGAGAGGAGAGGTGGAGGAGCGAGGGGGGAGGAGAGGAGAGGGGAACTTGGGGGAGGGAAAGGAGAGGAGAGGTGGAGGAGAGGAGAGGTGGAGGAGAGAGGGGGAGGGAGAGGAGAGGTGAGGAGGAGGTGGGGGGAGAGAGGGGGAGGGAGAGGAGGAGTTGGGGGAGAGAGGGGGAGGAAGAGGAGAGGCGAGGAGGAGGTGGGGGAGAGGGGGGGAGGGAGAGGCGAGGAGGTGGTGGGGGAGAGAGGGGGAGGGAGAGGAGGTGGGGGAGAGAGGGGGAGGGAGAGGAGAGGCGAGGAGGAGTTGGAGGAGAGAGGGGGAGGGAGAGGAGAGGCGAGGAGGAGGTGGGGGAGAGAGGATGAGCATCTCTTTTAAATATTTCTACAGGTGAGTTAACTAAGAACACATTCTGATTTACAATGACGACCTGTCAGACACGTTACACTACACATACTGTATAAATACACATCAATAAATAACAATTACACTACACATACTGTATAAATACACATCAATAAATAACAATTACACTACACATACTGTATAAATACACATCAATAAATAACAATTACACTACACATACTGTATAAATACACATCAATAAATAACAATTACACTACACATACTGTATAAATACACATCAATAAATAACAATTACACTACACATACTGTATAAATACACATCAATAAATAACAATTACACTACACATACTGTATACATACACATCAATAAATAACAATTACACTACACATACTGTATAAATACACATCAATAAACAACAATTACACTACACTTATAAATACACATCAATAAACAACAATTACACTACACTTATAAATACACATCAATAAACAACAATTACACTACACTTATAAATACACATCAATAAACAACAATTACACTACACATACTATATAAATACACATAAATAAACAACAATTACACTACACATACTGTATAAATACACATCAATAACACATTAAATGAAAAGCAAAACCCAATCATATGAAACAAACACATTCTTCAGTAAAAAGGCCCTTTAACGTCCGCCTGATTGCCCTAGAGGCACCAACTCCACCAACTTTTAAGGACTTCTGGAGATCAAAAAACGAATAGTAGATTTACTGAACTGGATGGAGATTGAAGGGATCTCCAGGGTTAGTCGTTCTTGAGTCTAGGTCTGGTAACTTATACGTCTGAAGGTTAACAATGAATCAGGTTAGTATCACCTGGGGTTGGAGCGAAAACCTACAGGATGGTCGCTCTCCAGGAAGAGGGTTGGGCAACCCTTCCCATTCCCTGCCGATGTGCCCTGAGCAAGGCACTTAACACTAGTTGCTCTGGATAAGAGTGTCTGCTAAATGACTCAAGTGTAAACGCATTCCCATACGCAGCTCCTTATTGACGTCTGCTGTCACATGATTGCTTTGACCCGGAATAAATAAAATAAAACGTCCGGGTTAACGAATCGCGTAAAAAAGGATCCTCCGTCTCCTGTCTCGTTACGTTTGACTCATTAGGGTTGTAGTGTCCGTCAGATGGTGTACCTGTACCTTCCTGGTCACGGCCATGAAAAGACCATCGAACGCAGGTTCACGTTTCTTTGCTTTGTAGCTGCATCATAATGTAGGAGACCACATTAATATCTGTATGGAATACAGTGCCATCAGAATTTATTCACACCCCTTGACTTTATCCACATTTTGTTGTGTTACAAGGTGGGATTAAATTGGATTTAATTGTACTTTTTTTTGTCAACGATGTACACAAAAAACGATGTAATGTCAAAGTGGAAGACAAATTATAACATTTGTAAAGCATTTATGAAAAATAAAACACTAATGTATCTGGATTACATGAGTATTCAACCCCCTGAGTCAATACATGTTAGAATCACCTTTGGCAGCGATTACAGCTGTGAGTATTTCTGGGTAAGTCTCTAAGAGCTTTGCACACCTGGATTGTACAATATTTGCACATTACTATTCAATGTCATCTTGGTCATCTTCCTCTAGGATTTTCCCTATGCTTAGCTCTTCTCCGTTTCTTTCTATCCTAATAGAAACTCCCTAGTCCTTGCCGATGACAAGCATACCCATAACATGATGCAGCCACCACCATGCTTGAAAATATGAAGAGTGGTACTCAGTGATGTGTTGTATTGGATTTGACCCAAACATAAAGCTTTGCATTCAGGACATAAAGTAAATTTCTTTGCCAATTTTTTTGGCAGTTTTACTTTCGTGCTTTATTGCAAACAGGATGCATGTTATTTTGGAATATTTTTATTCTGTAAAGGCTTCCTTCTTTTCACTCTGTCATTTAGGTTAGTATTGTGGAGTAACTACAATGTTGTTGACCCATCCTCAGTTTTCTCCTATCACAGTCATTGAACTCTGTAACTGTTTTAAAGTCACCATTGGCCTCATGGTGAAATCCCTGAGCGGTTTCATTCCTCTCCGGCGACTGAGTTAGGAAGGACACCTGTATATTTGTACTGACTGGGTGTTTTGGTACACCATCCAAAGTGTAATTAATAACTTCACCATGTTCAAAGGGATATTCAATGTCTGCTTTTCATTCTTTCTTTTTTTTACTCATCTACCAATAGTTGCCCTTGTTTGCTAGGCATTAGAAAACATCCCTGGTCTTTGTGGTTGAATCTGTGTTTGAAATTCCTTTGCTCGACTGAGGGACCTTACAGATAAGTGTATGTGTGGGGTACAGAGATGAGGTAGTCGTTCAAAAGGCATGTTAAATACTATTATTGCACACAGAGTGAGTCCATGCAACTTATTATGTGACTTTGTTGAGCAAACTTTTACTCCTGATCTTATTTAGGCTTGCCATAACAAAGGGGTTGAATACTTATTGACTCAAGATATTTCAGCGTTTCATTTTCTATTGATTTGTAAACATTTCTAAAAACATAATTCCACTTTGACATTATGAGGTATTGTGTGTAGACCAGTGACACAAAAGCTAAATTGAATCTATTTTAAATTCAGGCTGTAACACAACAAAATGTGAAAGAAGTCAAGGGGTGTGAATACTGAATGAAAGCACTGTATCTGTTGCCTCGCATATCACTTTGTGATTGGCTGAAATTATTCCACAGGAAATGACAAGGCATAGAGGTCGTTTTCTAGGGTTACTAAGGGGTAGTTTTCACAGTTGCAACAACGGTTCTAGTCACTGAGGATGTTGAAGGTGCCAGAGGCCACCACATTGGTATTAGTAATTGGACCAGTTCCAGCCTTTACTCTTCTGTGAAGTCACATCACAGCTTGATTCCCAGCTGATATACTGGCAGTCTCAGGACTAAAGATCACAGCTTGATACCCACACTCCTGTACTGGCAGTCTCAGGACTAAAGATCACAGCTTGATACCCAGCTGATGTACTGGCAGTCTCAGGACTAAAGATCACAGCTTGATACCCAGCTCATGTACTGGCAGTCTCAGGAATAAAGATCACAGCTTGATACCCAGCTCATGTACTGGCAGTCTCAGGATTAAAGATCACAGCTTGATACCCAGCTCATGTACTGGCAGTCTCAGGATTAAAGATCACAGCTTGATACCCAGCTCATGTACTGGCAGTCTCAGGATTAAAGATCACAGCTTGATACCCAGCTCATGTACTGGCAGTCTCAGGATTAAAGATCACAGCTTGATACCCAGCTCATGTACTGGCAGTCTCAGGATTAAAGATCACAGCTTGATACCCAGCTCATGTACTGGCAGTCTCAGGATTAAAGATCACAGCTTGATACCCACACTCCTGTACAGGCAGTCTCAGGAATAAAGATCTCTGGCTACGTCTCAAATTGCACCCTACATAGAGCATTACTTTTGACAAGGGCCCTAAACCCTTAAGGTACCATTTGGAATGCAGCCACTGTGTCTGTAAGGCCACACCCTTTAACAGCACCTAGAATACTTCAAAGGATCATTGTAGAGGACTTCAAGGCAAACCGTTTTCATTGTTTAGCTAGACTGCAATCCACTGAAGGTCAGGTTACTGTATAACCATATCAGTCTGACCTGAATTAGATTTACAATATTTCACTGATATCAGATAATCAATTACCCCCTTTGCAAATACAGTGCTGAATAGGACAACAATAAATATGGTTTAGAAAAATAAATGTCTTGCTTGATCTGATTTGAAGGTTGTTTTACGACAGAGATAGGGCTGGGCCAAGTGCGGAACTTGGGTATAATGAGTTAAAAGTCAGTTTCTTTGTGTGAAGTCTGTTTTGATGACTGCATCAAGGTCCATAGGGAGAACCCATTGTTGCTGTTTAACTGATCAGTGCAGCCCTGAGCTCCCCAGAGGAAATGTGTCAGTACTGAATTAATGACAAGTCCATTGTGTCTAGGTCCCCTGTAGCTCAGTTGGTAGAGGCTTGCAACGCCAGGGTTGTGGGTTCGTTTCCCACGGGGGGGCCAGTATGAAAATGTATGCACTCACTAACTGTAAGTCGCTCTGGATAAGAGCGTCTGCTAAATGACTAAAATGTAAAATGTCTAGCGTTGCAAAATTCCGGTAACTTTCCCAAAATGTCCTGGTTTTTCAGAAATTCCGATTGGAAGTTTCCCAGAATTAAGAGGGAATAAGCAGGAAATCCTGCAATCCTCCAAAAGGGATTCTACTGTACAGTAGAATGATGAATGAATTGAAGTAGTCTACCTTTGATGGAGATGTGGATTCATAGACGGATGGCTTTATTTAAAAGGTCTAACGTTACCATGCTAGAAGTGATATATACATGTGTTGTACATCATATAGGGATACATAATATGAAGTATCCTACATAATAGGGTCCATATCTGTATAGGTTAAAGGTCAGCATACCTATGTCTTACAGTGCGGTACACTGAAGGGTGAAGGGTGAGCGTACCTACAGTTGAAGTCAGAGGTTTACATACAATTTAGCCAAATATATTTAAACTCAGTTTTTCACAATTCCTGACATTTAATCCTAGTAAAACTTCCCTGTCTTAGGTCAGTTAGGATCACCACTTTATTTTAAGAACGTGAAATGTCAGAATATTAGTAGAGAGAATTATTTATTTCAGCTTTTATTTCTTTCATCACATTCCCAGTGGGTCAGAAGTTTACATACACTCAATTAGTATTTGATAGCATTGCCTTTAAATTGTTTAACTTGGGTCAAACGTTTCGGGTAGCCTTCCACAAGCTTCCCACAATAAGTTGGGTGAATTTTGGCCCATTCCTCCTGACAGAGCTGGTGTAACGGAGTCAGGTTTGTAGGCCTCCTTGCTCGCACACGCTTTTTCAGTTCTGCCCACAAATGTTCTATAGGATTGAGGTCAGGGCTTTGTGATGGCCACTCCAATACCTTGACTTTGTTGTCCTTAAGCCATTTTGCCACAACTTTGGAAGTATGCTTGGGGTCATTGTCCATTTGCAACCAAGCTTTAACTTCCTGACTGATGTCTTGAGATGTTGCTTCAATATATCCACATAATTTTCCTTCATCATGATGCCATCTATTTTGTGAAGTGCACCAGTCCCTCCTGCAGCAAAGCACCCCCACAGCATGATGCTGCCACCCCCGTTCTTCACGGGTGTTCTTCGGCTTGCAAGGTCCCCCTTTTTCCTCCAAACATAACGATGGTCATTATGGCCAAACAGTTATATTTTTGTTTCATCAGACCAGAGGACATTTCTCCAAAAAGTACGATCTTTGTCCCCATGTGCGGTTGCAAACCGTAGTCTGGCTTTTTTATGGCAGTTTTGGAGCAGTGGCTTCTTCCTTGCTGAGCGGCCTTTCAGGTTATGTCGATATAGGACTCGTTTTACTGTGGATATAGATACTTTTGTACCTGTTTCCTCCAGCATCTTCACAAGGTCCTTTGCTGTTGTTCTGGGATTGATTTGCACTTTTCGCACCAAAGTAAGTTCATCTCTAGGAG